>NC_135778.1:25920573-26043868 GCF_028453695.1 Augochlora pura | reverse complement strand
GAATCAAACAGCGCCGCCTGCCGAAAGCCGTAAAGAAGCGCAGAATGAAGCGACATCAAAATCCGAGGAGTCGAGTTCTTCATTATCAGGCCCGGATCGCTCGGTGATTCCGACGAGCGGGCAATTCGAAAAGAAATCCAAGTTACCCAGTTCCAGTAATATTTGCATTCCGACGACTCCGCTACCGTAATGCGGCGCATAAACGATACAAAATTGATCGGGTGGTAACGAATGAAACGTAAGTACAGGCGGGTTTCGTGCAGCGAGCCGTCCAGTACACTCGGCCGCAGAAGCATCGACGAAGGCAAACTTTTCTTTTGCCAGGAGAAATATACGAATTGAAGTAAATATTATATGATTTCGTGATTGGTTGATTTTCGTTTTAATGTTACAAGAACAAACTTTGTATATTTGTGTATCCATGAGAAAATATTATAAAATTTAAAGTGCATCGTTGAAATATTTGTTCTTGAAGATGGCGAGGGCGAGCATGATTTAGAGACGTTTATCCTACAACGTATGAATGAAAATAAATATAATAATAATATGTTATAATAATATATACTTGCTTGTATTTGCGGAAAAGTATCGGTTATGAGATCTCAAGTGCACTGTTAAACTTTTTAAGAGGAAGGTAGACGGTAATCGCCACATTTCTCGAAGCCGTTATTCCGATGCAATAAAAGTAAATATATCTTCGTTGAAAATGATTAAACATTGTTAATATTCATTGCGAACGAACTTACGCGTGTGTGTTTTAAAGGGAAAAGTGCGCCGAAGAATTTCATGAACGTTCAGAACTTTCGTTTTTTAAAAAAAGCATAATTGGTCATATTTTTCAGGAACTCTACAAGGATCGCTTATAAGAATCATTATTTATTATGTATTTATTTAATTAAAATAAAATAAATAAAACTTACAGCGATCGATCTCTGCGCAGGTGTCCATAAATCGAAATTCGTTTTATAATCTCAACTACATCTTGAAATAACTCGAATGGTAATGCTTTCGCAAAATTCTTTACATCATTCTAAATAATCTAGAAAATTTTAAATAATTTGATATAAAATTTTGCCAAAACACACCGTACATGTTTATGTATTTATAAAAAGATATTGTCGTTGGAAAATGTTAACCGCTTCGCTGAATTGCAGCAAGGTTTTCCGAAGAATGTTGGGTAAGTAGAATCGTTTTGCGACCGACTGTACGCAGGTATAGATGCTGTACGTAAGACGCCATGCAAGAAACGACTTCATTACAGTCAAAACGGAGTGCTAATTACCGTTGGTCATTAAACCCCGCTGAATTGTTGACGGTATCCACGCTGCATTTGCCAACCGCATAACGATTCAATTCCTGACCTACAAAAAGCCCGTAAAAGTTTCCGATTATCAATCCCGAGACCACTGATCCACTCATCCCATTTGTGGTTCATTCTGGTTCCGATCATCAGGTTTGTAAGATCCAAGAGGAATGCGTGTCTTGCCTTTTTCTTCGCCGCGTGCACGACACGTTTAGAAAAATCTGCATCACCTTCATTAGTATTTTGGAGGAATTTCTAGACGTGCATTTCATTCTAAATATACATTATTATAGCATTTTAATAAATATTATCAAAGCACGTTAAATTGCTCTAATTAATTTTAAAATATTGCATATTTATGTAACTTAATTTTAAATTATTATAAAATAGTATTTCAGAATTATTATAGCTTTTTGGAAAATGATATGTTAGCATTTTAGTGCCGCACTATTATAACATTTTATTACAGCATTTTATAATGGCATACTATAAAATTTTATTATAGCATATTATAGCATTTTAGAAAATATTATCAGCAATATAATTTGGACAAAAGTATAGATAAATGTTGTTTTATCAAATTGTTTTCCTTTAACGTTTCTAGGTTTTGGAAATTTCTGTCTTTTTGATTTTAAATATAAAAGCTGAATATAGAATAAATATTTAATACATTTTTTGACGATACTTGAAACATTGTTTCACATTCTTTTTTGATATGCATATGCATATGTATATAAAATATGCTTACCAAAAATTTGAATACTTAAAATAGATAATTATTATGGGCAATGGTTAAGAAAAATAAATAAGTGGCTGCTACGGAATATAGTTGAGAAAAATTTGAATATTCTATATAAATAATTATCATCGTATATAACAACCAAAAATTAGAATATTTCCATTAACAGGTTGAATGCCACGGGGGCCACCGGTGACCGGCGTGCCCGGATTGAAAAAAACATAAGAAAGTTAGACGAAAGACAACACTTACAATTTCTTATTATTATCATCGTTGATGTAGTGGTGTGAAGAAACGGATGCAGTATAAAACATTTGAAACATGTTTATACGTTGTAAATTATCTATTGTATATAATATTTCAACATTATATGTATCGCTAAATGGAAATTTCATCGTGGCGCCACGGTCAATCCCGGTAAAATTGACGTGGCATTTAACCTGTTAAATATCTGACAGCGATAAATACAAAGGAGCTGATTTCGGCGCGCGACTTGAAAATTTGTCAGCGCCGCGGCCCCGTCACCTGTGCTCGGTCCAATTCCGATCATGTACCCCCGCGGATCTCCATTGTACGGAACGGATCCAGATCGATGCTCGATAAACAGACAGAACAAACGGGTAATTTAGCGTGGAGCATGAGGCTGGAATGTTTACATAGAGAGTAATGACGCGCATGGGCCGTCGTCAAGCCACGATATCCGACCGCAAATCGGTCTCCGCTGACTATCGGGTCCCATCGCCGCCATTATCCGGCATGTTCCGGAGATACACTCGTCCGACCGAGGCAAAAACAATTTCGATTACCTTATTCTGGCAAGAAACCGGCATCCGACTGCTCGATATCGTTTCTACTTTGTTATTTTACCGGGCTGATAGACAGGAACAATGATCTTCTTATTCTATGCTGCTTGCTGTATCGCACCGTTCGTTCCAATGCGAATCGTATCATAGGCGCAGGATAATTCGACGAGAAAAACCGAATGAAATCCGTGAAATGGGCGTTCCTTCTTGTTCGACGTTTCGTTTTCGAGGAAAACCAATCGGGAAAATTATAGAAACACACGTACGGTGCAGCGTGTCTTGAAAAATTCGTCGGCGGTTAAACGGATGTAGTGATGATGTTAGGTCGTGTGGGTAATTTATAAAATGTGTCGCAATGATAACGTGCACTGTCAGGTCTTTTATTATAAATAGTGAGAATTTATCGTATAAATTATATTATATTTATCGCTATGATATATCAATCACTCCATATTTAATGAGTGAAGTATAATTGTAGCGAATGTTGCGTTGGTATCTAATATAAGTCCGGGGAACATTCTTTGAAAAGAAAGTTAATAACATATAGTAAAAATAATTATATATACAATAGATAATATTAATTGTAGTTATAAGTCGTTATTTTTAGACACCTCAATATCTGTATAAGAAGAATGTATTCGCAACAATGACCTTGACAACATGTTTCATGGTCATCGAATTCAGTTTTCTGTGCAATTGTCCTTACAGTAGAAAGTCAATAGAAAATTGAAGACAGTTCTTTTCTTTTTCCTCGAATTGAAAATGTTCTCAGAAAGATTGGGAAATTTAACAAATCGTAATTTAATTTTATGTCTCGCATCATGAACATTGTAAATAATTTTAATTTTCCGAAACTGTTTTTCTTCGAAGATTTGCCCGCAGCGAATAACTAGCGAAAATGTTAACATTATATCTTTCATTATAATATTCATTATATTATTCCGTTGTAATACATACCTACATTACAGATACATGAATTGCAGAAATTAATAAAAATTCATAGCCGCAACGAAGCAAAGTAGCGAATTGATGTAGGACAGTGAGCGAATTAGCTCGGAGTAGAAAGAGAACAAAGTAAACTGTAGCGATGTGATCGGAAATAAGTAGCATAGAACAAAGTAATACAGAACAATACAGTAGCGGGCATAGTAGCGGTGAAACAAAATTGCGAATAAATGATGTAACAGTGACGAAACATGTAAAAAGATAACGGAACAGTAAAGAAACAGAGCAACTCGGTGAAAAATAATAACGAACACGTTGCACGTTATAAAATATCAGAAAGCAAAGTTGCCGGGAACAAGGTAGTAAAGAAGCAATGTAATCGGAAACAGATCGTAGAAAGCAAGATAGCAACCAGAACCAAGGAATGTAAGGCAAAGTGATAAGAAACAGGTAGCGGAGTAGGAAATAGCAAGCAACGATGCAGCGGACAACACTTTAGCAACATTAAATAACGTAATGAGATATGTAAAGAGTAGCAGAGTTAAAATAGGAAACAACAAAAGTGTGGGAAACAAATTAGCGACATAAACCGAAATGATAAGAAACGAGTAGCGGAAGAGAAGATAATAAACAATGAAATGGCAGAAAACAAGTTGACGTCGTAAAACAAAGCAATGGGAAACAAGTAGCAAAGCACAAAATAGCAAACAATAAAGTAGCAGAAACAAGATGGCAACATAGAACAAAATAATATGAAATAATTGGCAGAGCAGAAAATATCAAACAATAAAATAGTAGAAACGAATTAGCTTCATAGAGCAAAGTAATGAGAAATAAGTAGCAAAGCACAAAATAGCAAACAATAAAGAAGCAGAAACCATTTAGCAGCACGGAACAAAGTAATAGGAAACAAGTAGCAAAGTATAAAATATCAAACAACAAGGCAGTATAAAACGTGTTAGCAACTTAAGACAAAGTAAGAGTAAACAATTAGTAACAAGAAAGCAAGTAACAAAACAAAAGACGAACTTCATAAAACAAAGTAGCAGTTAATTGTAGTACTTGTCATTTAAAGTAACGAAAATCAAATGCTATTAACTGGTATAAAAATAATTGCAACTTCTTCTTTTAAATAATCATAAATAATAAAAAGGATATGAAAAAATCTCGTTGCTCAAATCAAAAACCAGCAATTGTTGTCACAATATGAAAGATCAATGTGAAGCATTTTTATTATTGTATTTCTATTACAAAGCGAAAGGAATATAAGAAAGTAACATTGATACGTTTCAAACTCTTCGGTATCTTGAAATCGTAGCGTCACCGTAGCTTTAAATTACATTTACTTCTCATGGTGCTTCTAAAGATATCGAGCAGCACCCGTAGCACCATCGACGGTTCTCGTAAACTTGCGGAAACAATCTATAGTTCTCCGCGTGTAATACACAGGCCGTTTTCCCAGCGAAATCGCCGCCTGGTGCGTCAGAAATCCGGATCGAGGGGTTCCGCAGTCACGATGCCCGTATCTAATTCCTTGGTAAAAATGTCGGTCGCATCCGGTCGGCTTGGCTCGGCTCGGCCGCGGCGCGGCGCGGCGGACAGGTAAAAATCGGGTGGCGCGGTGATTCTGAATCCGCAGCGAGTCCGTTTGTAATCCTGATTGGCAATCTTCCAATCGCGTGGTTCACGTGGTGTCCGTGGAATGAAAGGCAATGCTATCGAAGAACCGCTGGCGCGTCCAGCCACCGCGATTGATTTATCTCGATTGCGTTTTCTCTCCCTTCTACGATCGGGTCCCGCGCGTTCGACCCGCGGGGGAGGGGCGCGGCACAAGGAAGCCCATTCAACTTTTTCCAAGGTCTGCCAATCCGCCGAGTATATCGATGCCGAGCACACCGGGTTTCGCGTAGATCCGCCGCTGATCTTTTTCGAGCGGCGCGGGCCGCGGGGCGGAGCCGTGCGCCGCGCCGCGGACGCGCCAACTTACAAACCGGTAATCTAATTATTCTACTCGTCGTATCGTTTACCCGCTGCCCTGTCCCCGGCCGCCGGCCGCCGGCTAATTATCGTTATCAATTACAGAAATTGACCGGCGCGCGTTTGTTTTCGCGTTTCCGCGCCGGGAAAAATCGATCGGGCCGGCGATATACCTCGGCAGGCCGGTATGCTAATTCCGAACACGGCCGACGTGATTTTATGCGACCGTTAATACTATTCAAATAATTTATTGAGGAACATCGGGCGTATCGCAAACGGACGGTCCCGTCTGTTTGTTTTACAGCGGCGGCGACTCCGGCGCGTTCGTTTGTTTTGCTTTTTTAAATGGAAGGGCTCTCGTCTCGATTAGTATGCGATGTTAACCGAACGGTCCAATTGTAACCGTGTCGCAATTAAACCGTACTTTAGCGACTCTGCCGGGATATAATTAAGAGGGAGGGGGCGGGGGGCTGTTATCGCTCGGAGAAATTCGATTTTTCTTTCGTCCGATATTGCCGTCGCTGTTGCACGCTCACCGAGTCCCGTTCCGAAATTCAAAGTACCGGCGGACTTACTAACCCGCGATAATGAGACTGCTTCCAGTTCGTATCCTAATGAGCAGGATGTTGCGGTTGGTAAAAGTTCGTGCGTCGATCGAGACGCGGAACGAAGTCACCGGTGTGTTAATATTAATCCTTAACGCTGCGCGCGTTTCTTGTAAAACTGCCTGCCGGCGACTCGTACACATTTTTGCGGCGGAGCGATTGACGGGGTGGAGGTCTTGTTCTTGAGCGGACTGAATTACACGTGCTTGCGAATGGTGCCGACTTTATTATTTTATAATTGTGCATTTTATTCTTGCGGATAAAATGTTGATTTTCAATTTTCTAATTCGCCATGGCGTGATATCTTTGGATACAATATTCTATGTACATGTTCCAGGTTTACTTCGGCAAGTGTCATAGTAATTACTTGCTTGATTATTATGCCACCTATTTCTCTCCTTTTACTATGCGCTATTTTTGTATTGTTTCTGATTATATTTTTCGTTTGATCTGATTTCAGAGATTCGTGTGGAAACTTTTGTTCTATTTTAACGAAAATCTCCTACGAGTTGATTGATTCAAATTTGTTGATATTGTAAACACGACAGCGATTTCTTAGTTCTACTGTTCTGTTTTGTGGACAATATATTAATTAATTATTTATGCCTCCGTCTCACTGAAAAACAATTTATACCACCACTTAAGTGAAGAAATGAAGAATGTCGATTTTCACGAATCTTTGCAAGGTGATAATATAAAAGTATGTATAAGTATATAATATATAAAATATTAATTGTAGATACTCGGTAATTTTAAATATATGGGCAATGAAATTTACGAACCGTCAAAATATACCATAAATATAGAAACGAAGAAATTGCGTTAGCGAATTAAGTGAAGTACCTAGCAGGTAAATCCAAAATTCCAGGATCTATTCCCGTTCGGTGATATATATTTTGTAAAAGTTTATTATACTATCACCTTGCAAAGAATCGTTAAAATCGAAATCGGACAATTGAGGTCTTTCTCTTTTAAGTGCTCAAAACATTTTTAAGTCTGAAATATTAAGTTTGGAACTTGAAATACTTCCAAGTTTCGTAATACATTTTTCTACTGTTTTCCAGAAAATTGATTCGATACACTGTGACTTTTATTTATTCAACATGAAGTATATGTACGTATTGCTATTGACGCTATAGCTATCATGGCGGTCAAACTGACCGGTTGCGCAAGTTTTATTAAACATGTCTGATGAAAAATGATTATATAAATTTCTCAATTCCAACAAACATTGTAACAAAAATGGTAAAGTCGTTTAAATAAATTCAGACTTGTCAGTGTTATAAAACAACACTTCAGCGCTATCGAAAAGGAAAATATACACGCAATAAATTAAGTATATGCTATGCATATTTACATTTTCCTATATTTTTTATTTCATGTTAAATTTATTCTACTTTCTTTTAAATCATTCAGTAATGATAATAATAATATACATATATATATACAATAACAGTCAATGTATCCCATAATACTAGAATTAACGGATAATATAACAAACGACGTCATGTAACGAACTATTTGATTACAGAATCTCTTGTCATAAATAAAAACAAATACCAATGTTCGAAATAATATGCTAGTAATTTGAATAATTCTATAAATATCCGATCAACTAAAGAGTTTCACAGTTGAAAAGATAAGCTCTAGCGGCTGAATGAATTCTGTGATAGTGGAATCGCTGTTGGGTCACCCAGTATATTAGTTTCTTATTAAAACACAGCTAGATTGATGGACAAAGAGGTCTCGGTGCGCGTTTAAAGGCGACACGACATCCGGCCGACGTAAAAGCGCACCGTTTCACGCGATAAATGTCTCGCATCGGGACGTATCGATATAGTCGGCCGGGCGCGCGGGTCCGCGGCCGGGCCGAGGCCGGGGATTTATAGATCTGCCAGGGCCATTAGATCGGATGTTTATTCAGTGAGCCGCTTTTAAATTGAAACGTCCCTCCGCCGACAAAATCGTTCCTCCTGCCGCGGCTGACACACGGAGCCGCTCCCGTGCTCCGTTGCATACGAAACTCGCCGCCGCGCCGCGTCGCGCCGAAGCCTTTCCCGGGGATACGATCAATAGCGAGGAACCGGGGGATCCGAGTATGCGCGCCGCGATCCTTTCAGATTCGATCGTGCTTGCCTACCCTCCTGGGAACCGGCCATTCAACCCCGGGAACCACCCCATCCGAAGGGGAAACCTTTCGAGATAGTTATGGCGCACGCCTACGATTCACCGCGAAACACTGCCGCGCGAAATGCTCGCTCAAGTGTGATCCGTGTTTCATGAATATTGTAACCGGTGTACACTCCCGGACAAAATGATAGCTTGCTTACGGATAGAGTCGCGAGAGTCGCTCTTAATTTGATCTCCCAGTTTTTCAGTTGTCACTTATTCGTTTAGTTCGTATCGTGTTGAAATCTACGGATGATTTAAGAACAGTTTCTTCTATATTTGCGCCTTTTGACTTTTATGAACGTAGAATAATATAGAACAAGTCTTCTGAATTTTTGCAAGTTGTTGGAAACGGAAGAGAATTTCGTAGGTTGCTTTCGATGTGCTAATAGAGCGCGAAAAGGCGAATCCAACGAGTACTATGATTGTATACTTTATGTTTTTTAACATAGAGATACTTGCGTCTGAAAGCTGACTACTTAATATTTCAGACGCAAATATCTCGGGAATCAATGATCGAAAGACTATGTTCATTGTACTTTTTGGATTCGTCATTCGTTGTTCTACGATAATTTCGATAATAATATACAGAGTGTCATAAAAATTGATCGAAAGTATGGTAGTTGGTGTTTCAGATCTAGGTATTCGTCTTTTAGGTTATATATCAGCTTGAATAAGAGAGTATCTCTTTTATATTCCTTTTTCATTTTTACTCTCTAAATTAAGAATTTAGGCAATCTCGTAGGTTATACTTTTTGCACGACCTGTCATCACACTTCTCCCAGCGCCGTGTCGAGCTTAGTTAACCCTAGCTCGGTGATCACGGAAAGAAAACAAACCGAACTAAAGAAAAGAAAACAGACACGCATCGAAGGGATGATGCGAGCGTAAACAGTGATCATGCATTAACGAAAAACTCGATTTCAATTATTTTTATCACATGTCGAGAGTTGTCAAGAGTCTTCCTATTAAAATCAGTCTAAACACGATGTAAATCAGGAAAATCTTACAAGCTCGATACACGTAACAAAATAATTGTCTATTAGACGAAAACAAAGCACAATATATAAAATAATAACATTATAGCTCGTTGAAAACAAAGTTCAAAATATACACGACATTGTCCCTATATTCGAATATATTTGAACACAATTGAAAGTTAACATATTGGGTTGGCAACTAAGTAATCGCGGATTGTAAATAAGAAGGAAAATTCAAAATTTTTGCTTAACAATATAATTTTATTCAATTAGGCATTGTCTCTTTTTATCGACGATCTTTTGCCATCTTTCAGGAAGTGTCATAATTCTTCATAATGCTTCCGATTTTTGTCAGCGAAGAACTGAATTAAATGTGATTTTACATCGTCGGCGTTATTAAACATTTTATCATTCAAGGAGTTCTGCATAGAACGAAATAAATGGTGATCGGAAGGCACAATGTCAAGGCTATATGGTGGATGCGACAGTACACCTCAACCTAGTTCCAATCATTTTTAGGAAGTGATCAAAGATGTATGGGGCTTCCATTTTTAAATTGAGATAAAAACGAAATTATAGAACTGATCGATACAATTCTTTTACTAAATTAAAGGCGGAAGTCCAAAGAAGAAGAAAACAATATAAGTTAGGTGCTTTGAACACGATGACAAAACAAAAGAGCGTGCTAACATCATCTACTGACAAAATCCGAAGTTGCCAAACCAATATTAACCCCTTGCCATACAATATCGTATCAGATACGTTATAAAAATTTTTAAACACGGCCTACTAAATGTGGATGTCACTCACGCGTGTTAAATTGTAATAAATTTCTACCTTTCTTTTACCAATATTTAAACATTTAAGTAGAGATTGTCAAGCAATAAATATAAATTATCTGGGTCACGTAAGAATGTATTAGTCAGAAACAAGCACTAACTAATGTAGCTATGAAAGAAATCATAATGCAAATGGTTAAAACCGTTTTGTTCGTTTCGGGTCTGCATAAGTTGCAGCCAGTGGATCTGGTCTCGCATCGTGCACCGCACGGTCTAAGGAATAACAAAATCCGCGAACGAGACGTCCACGCAAAGTGATCGGAGATTGACGGGACATCCAAAGGAATATCAAAAGTTCAGACGGAATAGTGGTTCACCGACATTGTCTGTTGGCAAGTTGCCGTATGTTCGGCCCATACGCCATTATTCAGGGTTAATCTGGCGATGATCTCGATCCGATATTCCAGCGAGCCCGACTGCGGACACGTCCCGGCGATTTGCAAGCGATCCTGCTTGTCCATTAGGAAGGACGAAGATCGTCGTGATGAACGACGCCGGCGTGTGTCGCGCGTGGCAAAAACTAAACACGTTGTGGCCGAGCGTCGGTAATGTATCGTCGTTGTTCCGCGTCGCCCTCTGACACTGTAATGTAATACGAACGGCGGAGGGCTTACATGACTCGACTTGATTACCATCCTTTGAATCGACGGGTTAGAAATAGTTGACAATCGGTTAGCAGAATATTTGATCGGCACCGACTCTTTCATACGTACGAATTTTGGAAGAATCTGAGAAAGACTGGCCAAGGATTGCTTTCTAGAGCACAGCGGGAGCTGCAAGGCCACGCCCACTCGGGCATGGAGTGAATACTCAAGCCACTCCTCCTTTAGATATCTACGTGGTGATAATATCGATGTTGGTTCATTTACTATTGGGATCGTTGCCAACAGATTAAACGGCAGAAGGAGCAAGGGGTATTGATCGTTCTTCTCACCTAATCACGTAATAAATAGTCAATAATGACGTTTAGGCAATAATGACTCAGAATATGGAAAGTGGGACGGATCGGTGGAGTGTAGCAACAGTCTCCACTTGCTACTCTCGTCGTTTAACTTGTGGACATCCTTTCCAATTCCCAATGGTATAGAGAAGGTGCACTGAAATCATGCCCCTTTGCGTCATTTGTATACAGATAGTACGTCACCACACCACTTTGTGTCATTAATGTACAACCACGCTTTAGATCCAAAGTTTGGATATACATTTCTGTCCACACATATTTGTCGAGGACTGTACAACACGTATTGAGACCACGCCACCTGGGATCATTAATTTAAGAATAATATTAATTGATAAGAAACTTATTCAATTATACATATAGAGGAAAATTTCTAATAACGTCTCCTTAGGACTTCAGCACAGTAGAAGCTGTGTAACACGAAGCAGTAACACGCCTCCGTTCAATATTTGTAAAGAAGTAGTAATAAAGTCACACTTACTTAGGTCGTTAATATGGAGAGGGAGTATTGACACTACGCCTCAATCAGGTATCACTACCGAGAGGGTAATAAAGCCGCGACTTCTTGAGTCATTAACGTAGAGGATCTATTGGAAACACGCCTCTTTCTGGTCTCTGTATAGAAAGAGCATTTAAGTCACGCCCCTTGGGTTGTTTATATACAGACAGTATAAAGGCCTCGCTTCTTTCAGCTAGAGGTGCAGAAAGAAAATTAAAACCGCGTTTCTTCAAGCCGTTAATGTACAAATATCACGCCTTCTTAAACTACCTGTACAGAAAGAATATTGAAGCCACGCCTACTTAGTTCATTAGCATAGGAGAAATGTTGAAAACAATTTTACGCATAGCCTTTTATTAGAAAGGTAGGGAGTCGAAGGTATATTTCCTTGAATGCTCTACACGGTTGCAAGTAACATTGCGCCAATTTAGACGTCTGGACAATGAATTGGAAAGTTTAATAATTTTACAGCATTACAAAAATAACAAAGCACATCCGTTGGTAATATTTTATAGAATGAAAGTAAAGGGCTTGGGCTTCTAGAGAGACTATATTGAAACCACGTCTACTTAGGCTCTCTATAAGGATTGAGTCACAAAACCACGCCTACTAAAGACCGCTAAAGAACGTTTAATGAAACCATGCCCTATTAGTAACTGAATATAAAGATAGTGGCAATATCACGACTAATCAGACAGCTTATACAGAAGAAACACTGAAATCACGCTTGCTTAATACATTTTACATAGAAGGAGCAATGAAACTGCGACCCTTGGAATCTCTAACTGAATGGTACTCGAAGCCACGCCCACTCCGTATAGCCTGCACCAATTTTTAACATACTCCTCTTCTACAAATGAAAATCTCCTTCACAAATGTTCCTTGGACCACAGCATAAGATAGTAAATAGTAAAGTAACATTACTTTAACCATCATTTTTATTATCCAAAGCATTCGTGCTAACCTTAACTGTAACATAACCTATATACATGACATTAGCTTAGTAAGATTATATTTTCTCGCGTTATCTCTTATTTTTATTTTCACATGTTAATATCCACTTAGCACTGTTATTATCCAATACTAATACACTAATACAACATATCAATAAAATCTCCTATTTCTGTTAAAAATTCAATTTTTTACTCTAACCAACGTACGTTGGCAATAACGATGTCATTAGACTAAAGAATGCGAGAAATCTATGCAACGTGTTAGAACACACATACTCGACTAAGTTTAATTACATTAGCTCCGCGTGTCTCTGTTGCTGAATACGCATATGATAAAAACCATACTCGATTCCATTTCTTATATTAACTTCTGTATTAATTTTCCACACTCTCTGCCTTATACGGTTAAAATTTCTTTCTTCTTCTTTTATCCGGATGCACGGTACGCCTGGCACTTACTTAATAAGGGTTGGCACTGACTTCCAAGGCGCCAATTACATTTTAATACAGGCATGAATACAATTCTTGTAAAAGTGGCGCGCATTCGCAGCGTCGATAACTTAGAGGCGATGGACCTCGAGTGTATATCAAATCGAACACGAGAAATCGTTTACAGCGTTCGTCCGCTTTCACAATTAATTCGATCTGCGAAATGAAAACGGAAACTCGTTAGGAGATACGTAATCATTAATCAGTATCGCCGCCATAACGTCGCGCGCGGGGACGTAGGGGGCGAATTACGGAATTCCTGCTAATGCGTCGCGGTCTATTCCGTTTTCCGATCACCGATAATAAATCGAACGGTTTATGGATCCGCGAGCCTCGATCGGGGCCCCGTCCGACCCAGGTAATTCTGTAATTGCGGAGCGGCGATAACTCGTGCTATCGCGAGGGGAAAACAGTGCTATCGTATCGAGTGAAAATTAGAATATCAGCATCTCGTCCCTTTCTTCGCGGCGAGGCCGTCCGGTCGCGCGATTACATTTTTAGCACGGATCCGATCGAGAGAACCGGTCCAATGACAACATTAAGCTCTTTTCATCGATCCGCTACGGGTCTCGGAGCGAGCGCTTATCGCCGAGCCGCGCCGGGCCACGAACCAGTTCACCGCGTAAATCGTAATATCACGCCCGGTGCAAGCCGAACCTGGAATGCGTAATGCCCGAGCGTCTCTCTCTTTCTCTCTCCCCCCCCCTCTCTCTCTCTCTCTCTCTCTCTCTCTGTGTGTATAGGTTCGCTCCCATTTCGCGGCTGAGACAACGATTCCGCCAACGGGCTGCTTCGTATCAATTAACATCAACCTCGAAACCCCCGGAAAACGGAGAATCGATTCTGGCCGGGGAACACGCACTGCGCACGGCCCACGCACCGAGCACTCTCAAACGCCATTTTAGCGGAGCGAAATCATTTTTCTCGTTGTACAGTCGGTGTGGAAAATTTTTTTTCGCAAATATCGTAAAAATGATTTTTAATGGAAAGATGAGATTCGTAAAAGCGCGTTGTAGTAATGACCTTAAATCGTGATAAATGTAAAAATTCAATTTGTTTTTTAAATATTGTGAAAATAAAATATCCAGTTTGAATGGAGAGATTTTCATAAACGTACTTCACAAAGATATCTTTAGTTGACGTCATTTTTATTAAACAAGGTACTGGAAGCATTTTTTAAATTTTCGTTCTAGACTCGGATCAGAAGGTCGAGAAAATATAATTTCGTAATTCTGCCACCAGTCGAACCAATTGGAACTTTTAATCCTTTGAACATTCCATAAATGTATAAATCGTTTGGCTCGAGTGTACAAAAGTTATTCCGATTTTAGAAGCTGTACGAATACTTTTTATCCTGACTGTATTTACTTCCCAACCATTATTTGAAGTTAACAATTGTCATAGTACACGAATTGAAGAACGATTGACATAAATTTACTTTTAAACTAACTATCTTCACTTTTTAAGAAATAAATTTTCACACGAACATTCCAATTTTCCATATACAATTGAATAGTATAATAAAATATGAATAATAATTGTATAATAATAGTATAATAAAATTTGAATGATAATTGTACAATAATAGCATAATAAAATTTGAATAATAATTGCATAATAACAATATAATAAAATATATACAATAAGTAAACTGGTATTCCAACTTTAGCATGTTTTTCGAGGAAATAACCATAAACATTGAACAAACATTCCTCGCATAAAACAATTGTTCGTACTATACTGAATATAACAACATATTTTCCAATAATTCTAAGTTTAAACACCGACTAAATCTATCATAATCGCAGTCAATGTCAGCAGCGGTGAAATTACTGCGAGGTCTGACCAATAACGATAGTACTACTGTATCTACTATCGTAGGTCGAATCCTCCAATCGTATTATAGCCGCAAAACCGGCTGATTATACTACAAGAGGGGGGTGCTCTGCAACTTAGTTGACAGCGATCGACTCGTGGGCGTGTCAGTCGACTATGATAGGTGTGGGGGTCAATTAACACTGCTCTAAATGTCGAACACGTCGATGAACGATTACAGAAAAAAAGAAAAACAAAATGATAATTTTCAATTCGAAATGATACAATATGTAATATCAGTATGTAAATACGTGTGACATGATTTAAGCGATAATTGTGGTAAACCAAGTGTATTAATTAATATGTAAATCTGATATTTAAGGAGAATATTCGTTTCTTTAAAATCTTGTTACTTGGAGCAAAAGGTATGACGAAATATGTTAGGCGTCCAGTTTTTACGTTGGAGGCAGTCTGCAACATTGTGCGGCTGGAGAACTGGATCTACAACTTTGTATCCACCGTCCGTTATGCTAATTCTACGCGACGTTCATTGAAGCTTCATAAGCTGGATATACAAGATTCGACCGGAGGAGGATACCAAGTGTCCTGACGTACCTGCTAGCGAACGTGTCATTCTTACATTGTGCATACCACGAAAATGATCTCGGACAAGATACTAAATTTTTGGAATTTGCTGAAGAATGATCGGTAAATTTGCTATCTGAAATAAAAAAATTTTATATACAATCTATATTATATTTCATTAAAAAGTTACGAGACTCGCAACATTTACTACTTCGTAGCTAAGTTTCTTATGTGGATTTTTTATAACTTTGTTGCAATTTTTTATTTGAGATTGTTGAATCATTTGCTATTATTTATTCTGTTAATATTTTTCTATACAGTACCATAGATTGTTTTGAATAGTCACTTTTATTAATACTTGTACACTTTACCCCTTCTCTTCCTTCAAATAGTCATGCCAAAAGATACGATAATGTACCACAGAGCACTACAATATACCACTATGTTATAATATACCACATGTTCTCGGAAAAACTTTTGTTCTCGAAAACAAAGCATGTTTTCAATAATCAGAATTGTGCGAATTCAATTACATTCTGATTCGATTTTGCAGCCTGATTACATTATATTTCAGTTGCGTTACTTCAACTGCGTTGTAATTCAATTATAACCTTTAAACCCATCGGTCAATTCAGTTATTTATTGAATCACGAATGTAATTCAAATGTAATGTAATCGAAATCGTGTCATGAACACTGAAGAAGTCAGATGCATGTTTATTTTTTTCTTTCGTATATCTTTGTAATTTGAATTCAATTACATCCTAAGTCGTAACATCAATAGAATGACTTCGTTAGTCATAATCATAATTCAGTTACATCGCCATTCGTAATATTAAGTCGTTTAAATCGTGATTAAGATATCATAATTCCATTACATTGCAATTCATAATCTTAATTCAATTACATTGTAATTTGTAATCTTAATTTAAATATATTGTAATTCGTAATTTAAATTCTATTACACCATAATTCGTTGTCTTAATTCAATTACACTGCAATATGTAATTTTTTAAATTCGTAATTTAAAGTCTATTACATCATGATTCATTATCTTAATTCCGTTACAACCTTAATTCAATTGCACCATCGCTTGTGATATTAATTGAATTACATTGGAATTTGTAACCTGAATTTAATTACATCGCAACTCGTAATCTGAATTTAATTGCATTATAATTCATAATTAACACAGTTCAACTACTTAGTATTTGTAATTGCATTTTATAATTCCTTAAGTAAGTCAATCATAATTCTGCACAAATCTGTCAGTAATTCTATCATTTCTGAAAAAAAGGATTTCAGAAATCGTATTAACCCTTCGCACTCGAGTGGCGACACTGCGGCACCATTAAAATCGTTGTAACACGTCCCTTTATGCGTGTAAATATCACCAAAGCTTAGATTGAAAGAATTGTTGAAAGTGTAACCGTTACATGAGTCACGAGATTAAATTTCATATGCACAGAATGAATTTTGTTTTATAAAATGGAAATAGAAGCCAGAAAAATGATTTCAAAATTGCAGTTGAAATCGCTTCGAGTGTAAGCGGTTGATAAAGTGGAAGTTCGGATCCATTTGGAGAGCAAAAATTTCGAGTGTCTCCAAAGAAAATGGCGGTGAAACGAGCGAGTTAGTTCGATGGAAATTTCGATAGGAGCGCAGGCGGTTATCAGCTGAGAGACACGATGAATTATGGTGTCCGCGAGCCAGCACGGTGCAATATGATCCCGCGATCGAGGATATCAAAGCGAGCCGCAGGATTTTGAAGGCGATAAGCCACCCGATACCCGCCTCCGTGTCCGCGACTTTTGAAATTCATGGCATACCGTCCTCATCCTACCGGGACCGTTTCCCCATAGCTCACGGGACCTCCCCATGAAAAATCGTCACTTTACCCGGGATTTTTCCGTGCCGATGATTATCACCGTCTAGAACCTAACCCTCGTCTGGCTCGCATGAACCGTTACCGACTACTAACTGCCTAGTTACTGTCCAGCCCGAAAATTATGCTCGAATGTGTCAAGTCCGCTAAATCATGGTTGTTCTTCGGACACGAGGGATTTATACCGTGGGAGATCGCGTATTTTTCTTCGGAAATATCGTAGCCTCGTGGGACTCCGGTGAATTATGCGAACGACGGAATGTTGTTTCTTTCACATGGTTCAATATTATTGATTGAAATAGTTCATTATTGAAGGATAGTTATCGATGACAAATTGATAAAGATAGGAAAACAAAGGTAAGATAAATTTATATAAGTAAAAGTAAAGATAAATTTATATAAATGAAAGCAAAGATTTACGAAATCTTGAGAGAAAATTTAGGGATTTTTGACAAGGTGTAAGTTGGCGAACATAGTTCGGAGAATGATGTAATTAGGCTTGTTTTGAAATATGTAGACTTTACTGTTAACGCTCCTTCATTGATCTTTTCAAAAGGATTTTGTTGTATCAAAAAAGTAAATTAGTGCATTATGATGATTAGGGTTGAGGAATTACTAGACATTCGGTTAAAGATTGTTAATGTTTAATATGCTGTAACATTGCCTGGGAACATCGCAAAATAGTGCTGTTAATGTAATTATCAAGTGCAAAGCTTCTACTATTTGTTCGTATAAGTCGTTGTTTGTAATATTGATCTCCTAAGAATTGAGCAATAAAATGGTAATAGCGTTTTTCTTGCAAATGTCGCAAGATGTGAAATGTGACAAATTGGAGTTCCTTGCAACTTTGTTCAAATATAGTATCATTTTTTACAGTCTGCTTTAACAGTATTAAATGAATCGTTTAAAGCAAAAGTGATCCGAGACAATTTTTTGCAATAGCTAATTTAACACTCGTAATAATTTGTCATATTATCTGATTTGACAAAGCTTTCAAATCACCCTTCATTATCCACGAAACAACTTTTTCGGCATACAGCTAAAAATCTGCAATTTCATAATCTCAAGTGAAAAAAATATCACGAGTCATTGTCACATATTTAAGAAAGATATCAACAAAAATTGTCTTAGTCTGCTATCGCCGCGAACTCAATGATCGGAACGATAAATCAAGATAAATCAGCGCACTCTGATTCGTTGCGAAATCGTCTGAAATAATTCAGCTACTTTGTGACTCATTCCGAACAGGTGCAACACGTGATAAGAGGGAGGGGGATGCGTAATCGGCGTGGAAAATCGCGGCGCTTGATACGCAACGAAGTCTCGGGTTGCACATACAGTAATTAAAATTCAGCGATCGGTGTTCAATCTGGCCGAAGCGCGTTCATCTCCGTGAAATACGTAATGTTCGTGCCGGCCACGATATTTCCGGTCTTATCGGCTGCTTATCGCGTTATGATTGATCGCCGGTAAACCGAGAACTTCCAGTTAATGTATCATTATGCGGAATTGTACGAAAGTGCTGCTGGGAACTGTCCGACACCGCGTTTCCGCGAGTTCTTTCCGTAACTGGAACCGTGACAGTAATGACGGTCATGTTCTACGGAAACGCTCCGCGCAACTAATCATGTTAACCCCTTGCACTACGACTGCTTTCGCGCTGCGTTGACCAGCGCTAATTTCTTCTTAATATCTCCCTTAAACACACAAATTCCTCTGGAAACTCGAAATCTGAAAATTCGTCATTTCACGAACGATCGCCGATAGCCAAACGACGAAAATTTCTTCGGGAAAATCTTGGATCTTGTGGCTGGCTTTCGAGAAATTAATTCGACAATAAGCCCCAAAAGTTCCATTTTTACATAAAACTGTAAAATTCACACGATGATGATATAATCTTTTGTGAGAATTACACGTAAATGCCTTTTAATAATTAATTTTTGCCTACGTTGAATTGTAATCATGAAATCCATTAGGATTTTTGTTACTGTTAAATGACTATTATAACTTGTTGCACTAAGAAAAGAATAGTGGCTTTGGAAGATTGTATATGCTACGTTGAAAATGACAATATGAAAAGTAACTTGAAGATAATTTAGCAAATCTAGAATTCGTTTATGTCACGACAAAAATTGGTAAATTAAATGCAAAACAGGATTTTAACGTATAATCTGTTTTGTTTAATCTAAATTCAAATAAATTTGTATCTTATTCGCATTTAATATAAATTTTAATGAATTTCTATCCAATTTTAATTTAATTTAAATCTAATCAAAATTGTATTTAAATTCAATATAACGTAACTTTAATATAATACATTATACCTTTAACAATTAAGAAATGGCAAATTTAATGCATACATATGTAGTATAATAATATGTATAATACAAAATGTATAATATAATATCTTATAAAATATAATAAAATATAAATTATAGTATAATATCTTCTAAAGTATAATACAGTGTAGAATTATAAAATATAACACAATATAAAATTATAAAATATTTTATTCCATTCGTTTATAGGCGCAAAAATTGAATCAATAAACACGTTGTTAACACTAGATTTACAGATTCCGTCAAAATGACGGATCAAGAAGGTTTTAATTTACAATTATTCAGATTCTAAAGACTGACTTACGAGTGATTTGTTCAATATATTTATTACTTGCAGCAAATATTATAATAATGCTCGTTATAAACCAGAATAAATATTTTATCGTTACTTTTATAAATCAATATTAAATAACCGCTTTCAATAGTCAATGAATGTGATGTTAATATACCATTTCTCTCTTACCAAAATTGTTAACGAAAGATATTCCTTCGACAACTTGTAAAAAAATGCAAAGAACTTTTATCTAGCATAAAGGTCCACAGTACAATAGTAACATTTGATTCGAACGAATGATAAAGTACTATATCATTTGATAAAATGCGCAATCATATAATGGTAATTTATTTCGCTCGGTTCAAACGGCAAATTTCCGAGCTCGCGTGTCATCGCGCAGAGAACACAGAGAGACAGAGGACGATCTGGTAACAAGTCGGCGGCTCCGGCAAAGCGGACACGATCTCTGATCCTTGATCTTGGATCTCGGTAAGCGGTCGAGTCGCTATAAACGGGCCACAACGTGCTGGATCGTCTGGAAATGCTCCGCGTCGTCAAACGATCACCGGAATCAAAGAATGCACTTGCGGGCTTCGCGATTCTGATCAAAATGATACATATATATATGTACACGTATACATGTATGTATACGTATGTGCTACTGTACATACGGAATTACTGAACTGAAAAGTACGCATTTATAATACATTCGAATTTATGAAATACTAATAACATATTATTATAACTATTATATAATATAATATTAATAATATAATAATACTTATTATTATTGTCTGATATTGTTAAAATGTTTATATAAAGTCATTTACAATATATGTTCCATAGAAAATATTAATGAAATTATTGAATTAAATGGACTTTCAAAGAGTTTTTAATAGAATTTTAAATTGTAATACATTTTTCATACAAATATTAAGTATCATGGATTTTTAATGAATTTTTAATAGAATTTTAAATTGTAATAGATTTTTATTAAAAATTTTAATTGTAATGGACTTTAACTGAATTTTTAATAGAATTTTAAATTGTGATAGATTTTTAATAGAAATTTGAATATTAGTGAACTTTAAATACAAATTTGGATAATAATGTGTTTTCAACGCACGTACTCAATTACAAACGTTTACAATTTAGAATATTAATAGACTTCGTCGAATTCGATAATGCATTAATTCATGTCTGTTTTCTTTTGCAGATACAAGAGCGCTAGTGGGGACAGAAGTTTATTTGTAACAAGCATCAATTAACGGTGAGTTCCGTGCTTCTAATTTAACAATTAATTAGAAAAAATGTAAATGGAACATATTTTGGGATTAATTGGAATACGAATGCAAAACTGTGTTAATACTAATGAATACTAATGAATATTGCAATGTTGAACACATTCATGACATTTCAAATTGATTTGCAAGTACAGCGTCAAAATGAACTAGAAAACTTTTTTTGACTATTTTGTTAAAAATATTGCGAAAGTACTTTACAGAAAACCGAATATAAATGAATAACGATGAAAAATGAAAAACTATGTTAAACTCTATTACAATAAGAAAATTTAATAAAACTCCGTTAAGAAAAATGGAAATAGAATTCGGTAATATTTCAAAAAATAAAATTATAATATGTACAGGTATATGACAGAAATGAATAATCTTCTGAACATTGTACTATTAATGTATGATAGAACTCACTTATAATAAACAAAAAAGAAACTGTAAAAAAAAACAAAAATTGTTCATTCATTAGTTTACCTTTTCCTTTTAACGAGATCTGTAACTATAATTAGCATGCTGTAAATAGTACAAACAGTAATATATAAATAGTATACTAATATATAAGTATAAAATCTATAAACTTGAAGAGACTCTTCATTTCATATTTAGAAATAATAATGGAAATCTCCAGCACGTCCGAAGCAACAAATTCAAAATAATACAATATAATATGATATAATATCAAATATAAAATTAAACAATATAAATTAATAAAATATAATATAATATCAAGTATAATATTATACAATACAAAATAATATAATATATTGCGATATCAAATATAACATTATACAATATAAAATAATATAATATAATAAATTGAAGCAACTATTTGATCGATTCGCACGAGTCGACATGAAAGAAAAGAGGAGGAAAAGGGGAAACTATGTAGCTAGGCCGCATGAAATTCAATGTCGCAGTGACACTGTGAGTTTGCCAAGATTCCTCGGCGATCTCGAGATCGATCGATCGCGATTTCGGGGAGGAACGCCGCTTAAGGCGAGAGCGAAGCGTTGTCGGTCTCTCCTCTCCGAGTTTCTTCGAGATTGCGGGCCTTGTACGGCCGCGTCGGACCCCGACGTGGCAGGTGCAACCTCCACGATCGCTGGGTCCCTTGCCCCCCCCCCCCCCCCCCCCCCGCCGCCGTGGAACCGTTTATTGGTCCTTTTTCGACGGCTACCACCGGTTTTCGTCTCGCCGCGAACAGCTGACCGCGGGCCAACCTTGGCCGACTGATTGCGCGGGAATCGATACGTGTCCTTCAAGGTATCGATCCTCGCTACCCTGCTCCCCTCCCCTTACGACCTCTTACGCAAACTAAAATTCAATTTTAGCGATTTGTTCAATTATGCCGGTGATTAAATATAGATAATATTTCGCTTTAACTTTTACATTGGAGCATCCTTTCTGTTGGTGTTCCTAGTCTGTTTGATATTTGTATCTGACTACTTGTACCTGATACTTGATTACTTGTACTTTCGACATATTTTTGTACGACGCCCTGTATATTGCTATCGATATTCCCATTTAGCGTCCGAAGACGAATCCAACGAGTATAATGAACATATACTTTCAATCAACCAACTTCGAAATATTTGAGTCTGAAGAGCACTAAATAGTCAACATTCAGACGCAAGTATTTCGCGTTTAAGTAAACGAAAGTATACAATCATTATACTCGTTGGCCTCGCCTTCATCGAATTACGTATGATTCCGCTTAAAACTGAACAAGGATAATTTATCAAAAAAAAAAGTATTAAGTAGCTCGCCTTACAGACGCGAGTATCTCGGAATTAAATGGTCGTAATACCATGGTCAGTATACTCATTCGACTTGTCTTTCCACGCACTACGAGAATAGCGGATTTAAACTAGGAAAGTGTAAAATCTGCGGAATTCGAAACGGAACAAGTTTAGCAAATAATTAACTGTTGTACAATAAGTGTGTACCTCACAGAAAAATTCGTAGTCTTTTTACGACCGCCGCTATACTTCGACGCATTCTTTCCGTGAAACACTATCTCGCACTGCACCGGCTGATAAATATCGATAGATAGGCGGCGAGGACAAGAAAAGAAACTACCAGGCCAGTTTCCAGACAGCCGCGTTAACGCAACACGTACCTATGCGCATAGCTTATTATTTTCGTGTTACGAGCTCGTAGAATGCCGGAAACTCCACCTCGTGGCGTTGAAAAATCAGAAGCTGACGTTCCTTGAAAGTCCGCGGGATTATTATGTTGACGTAATAATAGTCGGCCTAGACCGGCCGTAATCTGTTATTACGGTGATTTTAAAGTTTTCATTTGTTACCAGCGAATTTTCAATTAATAACACACGCGGCTGTCTGTCGGTCCGGTCGACGTTGATCGGACCTGACTGATTCGAATCTCCCGACCACGTGACAGTTTGACAACAGACACTTCTCTCGCGAGAGGAAAGCATTTTTCCAATGTTACAATTAATTTTCTATTGGAGAAATAACATGTTAATATTGTGCGTCGATACAAGTAAATATCTCTTCTTTTCTTGCTTATGAATGCGTTTATCAGATGGCTCTTTTTCTCGAGGGAATCAACTTTATTTTATTAATGTCTAAAAACATCGTGAAATATCTACTTACGAATTTTGTTTTAACTTTCACAACAATCTTTATCCAAACAACAGGTAGCAATTACCTTTTTTCGCATGAGTATACTCGTCGCAACAGAAACTCTTGAGATATCATCGTGACGAGTATACTCGTCGCAACAGAAATATTCGAGACATCACCGCAACGAGTATACCAGTTGCAAAAAAAAAATATTCGAGAGATCATCGTGACGAGTATACTAGTCGCAAAAGAAATACTGAAGACATCACTGCGACGAGTATACTCGTACACAATTCGGCGGTTAAGAATGTTTTGTGTGAGCGCCATCGATGCCAAAACCAGTGTCGCGTGAGACACCCTGTACACAGCGGCAACAACCTGCTCCTCGGAGCGTTTATCGAGAATACGAACAAACGACTGCGATTTGTCACTGGAATGAGTTATGCGAGGCGAGATGAAGGAAACGCGGTGGTATTTCGGCCTTGTCCGTGTCACGTGCCAATTCTGAACGACAAAAAGCGAGGAACGAGGGACAATAATAAAGGAGATAAATTGCAACGGCTGAAACAACCGGCACTCACAATGCGGCCCACGTTTGTCCCGCATTTATGACTGAATGCAATTAAATCGAGTAGACTGTACACGTGCGCAATCGTTCGCAGATTTATGCGAATACTGATGCAATTTTCATGTAAATTCGTCTCATAAATATATTAAATATAATAGACGAATATTTTTGGTGACGTTCATTCTAATGACATTCGCGGCGTGGTATTCGTCATGGAAAGATAACTTTTTTTGTTTAATCACGAGTTCACTCTCGATCGAATGTAATATATATTCATAATTTTCAGATATTTTAGAATAGTTTGGAACAATATGCGTTTTAATTGTTTAAGGAAATGTACAATTCGCGTTGTTTTTTTATCGAGAATATTCGTCGGAGCTTGGAAATAATTAGGAAGTAAAATGTGAAACACTTGAAGGGATCGAAATCAAATATATCTCTGATATAGTATTGTTTTATAGGAAATTGTAAGCTGCATTCGAAAATATTATTCAATTTAATTGAAATATATTCGACCGTCACGTGATCTCCATGCATAGATTTAGATGCCACGTTATATGCTGTTTAAGATCATTTGGACACCCTTCATTTAAATATCTTTCGCTATTGTTAGTCCTTTCAAGTAAATTCGTTAAAACGAGACACCTCGTATCATTTATATTGAAATTAAAATATTTTTCATTTATATGTGTTTATACGTGTCTTTTTAAGAATCGCTGCAGTTAGTATATCCCAAAAATTAAGAATTTATTTTCAAAAAAATACAATTGATATTTATATAACCTCTAGATATAACAATTTTTATATAGAAATATATACTTGTGCAAGTGGGATATTCTACATTTTGACATACACGTACTTCAAACTTGATAAGAAATGTGATACAATTATAAAAATTAGAGCCGGCCTTGACATAACCTTTATGATTCTACTCACAATAAAAATACTTACACTTGGTATCTCAACTATTCGAAGCCGATTCCAAATTATTCGAAATCATTCAAAACTACACGAAATTATTCAACGTTCTTTATAAATATGAACTGGTGTCGCGAATGCCTACGTAGATACTTGATTAATCGAGACACCCTGTATCGTTCGACACGCGCGAATTAATATCGCGATTTTTCTTGGATTCAGGTTCGAACTTATTTTAAACTAGATTGCATTAAGTCTATCGATTCTGTATCGGTGTTTTATCTCGCTGGCATCGCGGCGCATCGTTATCTCTCCGTTTCGCGATTGATTTATGCGGATGCGCCGCCGGCAGTAATTAATAGAGATTAAATGCGGGCCCGTGCTGGGAGAGCTCGAATCGGTAGAACCGCGCGGCACCGAAAAATCGTGGCGCGCATACAGGTAGATTTATTATGTGCGCCTAACATCAATATAGCATCGTCCTGAAGTATTTGAACACTTCTGCGTTCTTTATTGCCGGCGGAAAATAAACGGCTATCTACAGTAATTAGAAAAAGAAATGATCATATTACGGTTTCCGATCCGATTAATCTTTGTTGGTGGTCAACGATGTATGGCCGTTTAACCCTTTTAGTGCCGAAGGACGATATATCGTTGTTCGGCTACTCTTGCAAAAGTATTGTTTTCTTAATATTTTTACTGAACAACAATCTCATTTCTTATTTCTCCACAGTTTTTGAATTCAGTAAGTATCAGATTTTATATAAATCTTGCAATTTCTCGCCGAAACTTTATAAAACTGTATTAAACGTGTTTTGTTTTCTTTCGATTCCTGTTTTTGTTTTTATTTCGCTCAGATACGTACGACTTTTTTGATCGGCACTAAAAGGGTTAAGCGCGAACGCGTGGAACGCGTTTGATTTGATTTTGAGCCTTCGGTCACGACGGATTGTTGTAACATTTTTTACTGTTCCGAGAAAAGTAAAGGTTAGCACATTAGTCGATTCGAAAATATAAACAATTTACGTCAGGTATGATAATGTTTCTATTAGTTTATCAATATGATATTTAATTACAGTTATTATTTATAAATCTTATTTAAACGAATTTAGCTATAATATAATTTACTACATATATTTTATATATAATTATAACTATATGTATAATTAATTATATATATATATATATATATATATATATGATTTTCACAATCAATCGTTACGCAATTTATTTCATTAGTCAACTTTTAATTGAACAAAGCATATGCGTTTTTAAGACATCAAATATTAATTAGGTATAAATGAAAAGTAATTCATAAATAAATTAATTAGTTACTATATTGATCATAAATTATGTGATGTCTCATTATTTCACACTATTTCACTAAATACGTGCGTACACACTGTGCTATAATTTTTCGGGTTTGAATAAATATCTTTATCGTAACGGTTAAACTGCAACAATCTCGTTGGAACAAATTTTGAAAAACACTAATCATGTCTGCAACTCTGTGAATTTATTCAGTAGTGTTTAAAACGTATAAAGCAATGTTTTTTGTAGAATAAAGTATTATTAATACGCTGTTAATACTACAGCGTTTATACAGTTTATCGTTTTGCAAAACACGGTATGCAGAAAAATATTAATTTCAATTTTTGCCAGATTATTCAGCCATGACATATAGCTGACATAACAGCTGACAACAATTTTTTCAAACAAAAATACCGGTGTGATTCAAAGTTGTAGCTACATTGTTTACAATTTAAAATTCTAACTGCACTGTTAATTATATGCAGTTACACAGTTTTTCATGTAATAAAATGTGATACTCTAGTAATTATAGAACGAGAATAATAGATAAAAAAATAAAATTGAAAAATAACTAAAATAATGAAATAAAAAGACAACCCAGTTTATACACCAATGTCTCAACAATTTTAGTTTCTACGAAAAATATGCTATATAAAATCCCCCCAAAAAATTCAAGTAATTTTATGGAATTTAAAAAAAAAAACTTAATCTAAACTAAATAAAAACTAAATCTAAATATAAAAAATTAAAATATACTACAAACAAAAATACTAAAACTAAAAAACTAAAATAAAAAACTTCTTAATCAGTATACGAATCATTTTAGTAAGTATAGTTTTACATAATCGAAAACTAGTAATATATTTTCATTAGTTTCGCAGCAACGAATCTCCTAATCGGAATGAAAATCGTTCGGTTAACCAGCTGCGAGAATTGAAAATTGCACGAATGACGGCGGTCGGTTATTGAATCACAATGATTTCTGATGATTTCGCAATACGAGGCATCGTCCGCGGATTACTATTAGTCGAGTGGGAAACGGATATCAAGTTCCGAGTGCGCGGCGCGGCGATACGTTAACTTGATTTCAGCCGGCTAACGACGTGTAATCAGCGCCAGAGAAATTGCAGTTGACTTTACAAATGGCTGCGCGAAGTTATCCATGATTCGCCTGATTAATGACGCCTAAATAGCATTACGGCCGCTGCAACTGGTTTTACGAAACCCGCAACAGGCTGCCGTTTATTGCCACTGTGTTTCTTTGTCGTTAGCGACGTCTTGAGATGCCCGCAAACGTTCGAGGCATGGTGAGCCTTGGTGCAAAAAGAACATTGTCGAATATTTATTTATAAAAGATAAATGTCCGTGAAATAAAGTTATTGTATAGCTAATTAATTTGTCGGTGCAGTGGTAACTGTATCCGTAAAATTACGACGTACTTATGAAAGTATATCGTATTGATTATAATATATTTATAGAAGTATATTATGCTTTTAATAATATACTTATAAAAGTATATTATGCTTTTAATAATACACTTAGAAAAGTATATTATGCTTATAATAATATACTTATAAAAAAATATTGTACTTATAACAATACACTTATAAAAGTATATTATAATTTTTTATCTTATTGTATTAATATATTTAGAAAAAATCAATTAATAGATAAAATAAATGAACTAATTATCGACCAGCAACTTCGATCGATAATTTTCTAGGAACTGAAATTTGCTTGAATTAGTTATATATTTTTGCTTAGAAATACTTACCTTTTGTTAATGACTTTGTTTTACAAATATTAATATTTGTATTATTAATAATGTAAAATGATTGGTAAACGATTAAATTAATGGATTGATGATAAACATGTTACCCGGGACGAATTGAACTGCAATGGAGCGCGGGCGAAAAATGCTTGAACATAGTGTGCAGTGACATAACCTAAAACTTTTATATTTATCAAGAAAAGTTTTCAAACCTCACGGAATATAATTAAATGTAATTACATAAAATTATTATTACTTAGAATTAATTGATTTGTTCAATATTTGATTTTATATTCTGGTTTTATTCCAGATTCGCATTGCTCTAAGGTTAAGATTATTTATAAATTTGTTGCTTTAGAATGATTATACAAAAAATATTCAACTTTCTAATTTAAATTTGTTTTAGTATCCTTTTGTGAAAGAAAATGATTTTTATCCTTCTTTGAACTTTTCTGAACTAACTTTACTATTCTGCATTATGACCAAAACATATAGTTGTAAATATATAGTATAGTATATACTAGTAGGTATATAGTAAATGTTTGCACTCTACTAATTAATTATAAGAAAGCAACCTCTGATCATTTAAATAAAAAATAACGAAGAATGAATAATGAAATATTGGCAATCTGTATTTTATAAACAAATTGAAAACGCACGAACTATTACTTAACTTTTCCCTATTCTTAGGGTAAACTGTGTCACGTTATATTTCATTTTTAATGAAATTGTTAGAAACACTTGATTTTTATCGATTTTTTAACCAAAGTGTATGGATTTCAAATTTATGTTAATTCTTATTTAAAATTTTTGATATCGTAAAATTAATTTTGCAATCTAAGAAAATCATTTGTATTTGATAAACATTTACACTAAGTTTTAAGTAATAGTTTTGTTTCAGTGAGAAGAAGTAAGTAATGGAAAATTGAGAACCTGAATTTGTTAAGTTGTTGACTACAACCCTTCCTAATTTTGATTACTCTATACCATCCAACAATTAAATTTAAACAAAATCGTTGCTATTCACTGTAAAATTAATAATTAACTGAAGTACATATTCATATAGTCACAGGATTTTATTTATAACTACAAATATTCAAAAATTAATTTATCCTTTTAAATGAAAATGGTAGACGAAACTTTTTCAATTAATGACAAAAAAAGTGAACTTTATTTAACAACTATGTTTACAAATAATAATAATTTATAACTAAACTCCTAGTAGCGGAAACATTTTTTCTTAAAAGTCGTAAAAAATTGGAAAATTCAATGGTCCGTATGTCATAAACAAATTTGAAACGGGCAAAATGATTAGTTAAATTGACTTTAATTTTACGTGTACTAACCTACAGCATATTTCAATTACATCAAAACAGTTAAAATCAACCAGAATGAAGCACAAAATAAATTCTAAAGATAAATTCTTAAATAAAGTTCACTTCTAACATTCGCAATTAAAATTCATTTCAGGATTACAATAAAAACTGAACTGACACTTTGATCGTGATTTACGTAGATTCAGTACACCCATGAAGATGTATAAATTAACACGTTATGTATTACACAACTATTCGTTCTAATAAAATATTAACTATTACAATTATTAACAATTACAGTTATATTGATTTAAATTTCCTGCTTTTTAAACATTTCTACGTGGTGTATACAGAATCTATAATCTGATAAGTATAGTAAACTTTGATTTTGCCATTGTCTCACTAACATTAAATCTTTATTAAATTATATTTATATCTTTATTATATCATGAAATACGTATACTAAGAAAATTGAATGCCATAATTATTTTACTTTCATTCGAAGGTATTTTCTAATTAGTCTCACAAATTTTATCCTTTATTTGTATCCCAAAGTTCCATAAACATCCACAGCTAACTGTTTTTATAATCTCATTTATTTTTCATGTTATAATTAAAAATTTTATGGATTTATGACAGAAATGCATAAATCAAACGCAAAACACTAAGAACTTCTCAAAAATGACATTATTCTTAACTTAACAAAATTATTCACAAAATCGATAAATTCCTCCATAGCCTCCACATTTCCAATTCATCGTTTATTACATAAAAATTCGCAGTCTAATTATAAATAATATTGTAGAATGAACAAGATAGACTCTACAATTCTAAACACGCTACAATTGCCCCCCCCAAACAAAAACTATGCAAATCTCTATTTGTCTACATCGAAAGAAGAATCCAATTCCAACATTGTTTACTCCGGTTTAAGCAGCGCACTAAGTGTTTAATATCCACCAATTGGTCACAGCGAGACGTTATCCAGAAACAACAGATTGTCAGGTCACACGTCCGACGAAACAGATTTGAGAACAGCACCGAACGTAAACGGTGACCGGTCGATCGCGGGCAGTTTCGATGGAAACGGGAGCGATTTGCCGATCGTCCACGGAACTCAATGTCTTCGGTTGTTCTGATCTAGGTTCAAGGGTCGCGGAAAATAACGCGTATCCTTGACTCGCGCAGCCGCGTAGCCGACGCGACGCGCGATTCCGCGGCGCTGCTGCAATGAATCGCTGTTGCACAATGCAGCAGGTTGCCGCAGCGTACTGCGAGACTGCCTGGCCAACGGACCGGAACGTCGATTATCCGAACCTATCTGTTCTGATTAACGGTATTGGCGGGCCTGGGCCGCGAACGGAAAAACGACCGCGAGTAAAATCAATTTGACTAATTGATTTTAGATACTATTTCGTTGCCGGCCGTAGATCGCTATCGGAAACTGGAAGTCAGCCGATTTTTAACGATCCCTTCCAGATAGAGCTACTTTTTTCGTAGCAGCGGCGCAAAGAGAATTCTTGTTGCTTTCCTCGATGCTATCGCCACTGGAAATTAAAACATATACTTAATTAATGCGTACTCTTGATCTGATTATTTTACTAATTGTTTCGAGATGAAAGGTTTAGCTTGTTTTTAAATTTGCGTCTCTAAAAAGGATTTTTCTTGCTTTTCTTGATGTTATCGGAATTGTAAATTGACACGTTTACGTAATTAATACTCTCACACTTGACTGGATTAGTTTATTTATTGTTTCTAGATGTAACGTTTATTTTGTTTTTCAATCGGCATTTTTAAAAAGGATTTTTGTTGCTTTTCTCGATGATATAGAAACTAGAAATTAAAATATTTATATAATTAATGGTTTTGATCTGATTTATTTTTAAATTATCATATTTATAAAGAATTTTTCTTGTTTTTCTTGATGGTTTCTTCTCGAAAATGAAAATTGAAATATTGAAATAATTATTATTCAGTCTAGATCAAATTTTTGTACTAATTGTTTCTGAATGTAACATTTGCTTTGTTAATTAGTACTGCAAACTGCATCTTAATGTAAATGCAGTACTAAAATGAGATTTTCTTATTAATATTAAATATATATTAAAATTTTTATATAATAAGATTCATAGACCAGAGAAGTTAGATAAAGATTCAGAATGAGCTGTTTACATCAGTTCATTTATTTTTAATATTATGAATGCCACTTTTACGCACTTGTGGGAAAAATGCATAAATCAAGTGCAAAACGAAGTTTTCGACAAGTAAAGCGAAATTTTTTAATTATTTAGTTTTGATCACCATTTATAAAATATAAATGCACGATATACTGTGCCCTTTTAAACTTTTAAACTAGGTAATTTCTTTTATTGCAAAATTTGTTTCCCAATGAATTTGTCTGTATACGTAATTGTTACAGTTTAATAAAAGTAACGTTGAAATAAATTGAAGAAATAATAACAATTCCGTGTCGGTTTCTGAAATTCATTTATTTAATCCAATACGCGCCACTGCCTCTTTTTTGAAGCACAAATATAATATATATTTTCAAAATTTTAAAATAACAATAACGGTAAATTCAGTTTAACCCATTAACTTCCCCCCACTTCCGGGGAGAAGAATATGTCAGGTGCAATTAACAGTTTAACGTCATTTTATACATATTAAACAATATTGTTTATAGCGGGCGGTGTGCAGTTTGTGTTTCCTTTGTTTTCATTAAGTGGACAAATCAGGAAATCATCTGTAAGTTGAACAAAAAAAAGAATCACCATATTTGAAGCACAATATTTTTGGCTTGGTTTGTATATTACAACTAAATAACATACATAAATATGTAATTTAGAATATATAAAATAATTCACACAATTAAAATAGATCCTTAATAGTTTTTATTCATGCAACCTGTTCCAATCCCCATTTGGGACTTTTTAAAAAATATAAACTATATATCAAAAAAATATAATTCAAATGTAACTATATTGTTGCATAACATTTTTATCATATACATAACTTTTCTCATGAAAAATTTGGAAAAAGATTTCCGCACTTCATGATTTAAGTAAGCTTAAAACAAATACCTCTTGTAGACGTTTCTATAATTTTATTGCTTTTAAAATTGCGCCGAATCAAGTATCCCAATACTTTTGAAGAGTGATGTACTCATCGAAACGGTACAACGATATCGCTCCGGTTCACAAAAGACGAAACTGAACCGTTCGCAGCGAGCGCAGCAAATTGCAATCGATGGCATCGGAGATGCTGAGAGAAGAGGATCGGCGGGGCTCCTCTTCGGGCACGAAGCTAAGCGCTGGTCAGCGATGAACAGGGCGGTTTTACAGCCTGGCCGCGGACAAGAATGATTCGCTGGCAAAGACTCTCGCGACTAGTTGCGAGGCTCTCGTTCGGCCCACGCATCGCCATTAACATCCGAAAGTGAACGTTCTTCCTGTCTACAAATCTCGGCCGGTGAAGGGAACCAATTTAGCGGCGTTCACCCCCCCTGCGTATCGTTAACCCTGGGCACCGCCGCTGTCACTGTCCTTAGCGCGCGCGTCTCTCCCACCAGGAAACCAGCCGGAACCGTAAAAATCGTTCCCGGGGACGATGTCGGTCTTCGTGCACCGATACGTCGCGCGCGTCGTAAGAACGTCGCCACGACCTCCTCCTTCTCCTCCACCACCTTCTCCTCCTCCTCCTCCTCTGTGGGCGACCCCGTGCCAGCCCGCAGAAAAAGCTAAAGCGGCTGCCACCGGTCGTTAGGTTGACGTTTACGTTTCGCGCTTAACGAAGCACGCCGGGGCAATGTCGTACCTAACGATCGATAAAGTATAACGTCGTTGAAAGAAAGGCCCATTGGGCCCATCGACGTGGGCCGACCGACTAGAGAACACAGCTGGACGCTACAGCGTCCTCTATGGGGTCCAGATCAGTTTTTTCTTCGACCGGTACTGGTCAGCCCGTCCTGTCTGGTAAATCAACACTTGAGCCGCGTTATTGTTGAGCCGATCGTTCGCTAATCGTCGCTTAACGCTGGCGTTTACGGAACACGACGACATTTTTTATATATATTATGAATTATATTTATAAATATATAATAAAATATTATATTTATAATACATTATTATATATTTGTAATTGTAATATTGTATTTATAATACATTATTATATATTTATAAATATAATATTGTATTTATAGTACTTTATTATAATATTCTATTTATAATACTTTACTATATGTATTATACATTATATAATATATAACAGGAGTGAGCAACCTATGACGCACTTTAGTTCCGAAAATAAAGTATGATATACAAAAATAAATTACGAAACATACGATACCAGAGAGAACGTTTATACATAAAGTTTATTTAGCTATGTTTGTAATTATTTTCTTAATAAAATATATCTTATTCGTTGCTAAAGACTGTTTTAATACGAAAATATTTCTGACCCAAGCTTCTCTGCAATACTCATATTTTGGTTGATTTTGACCCGCGCCCAAAAAAGGTTGCCGATCCCTGATCTATAATATAATATTATATGTTTAGTACACTATATTCACTAATTTTATAATTTACGATTATTCGGTAATGATACATTTACGAGATATTTATCTAACTCCTTGCACTGCGACTCCTTTCACGCTGCGTCGATTAATACTTATTTCTCCTTAACCCTTTGGCTACTGTTGGCGCCTATTGGCGTCCGAAACATGTTGTCTTCCCAGTACCGTAGACGCCAATAGGCGTCCAGGGCAGATTTCACCTGTTTCGCCCGTTTATTATTAAATTTCATTATTAAATACTGTAGAAAGAAGCTTAAAATTAATGTTCACTTCAAGTAATATTGGTTTAATGTAATAGAATTCAGTATTTTCAATATTTTAATTTACTTCTTCAGAAAAACGAAAAACTTCACCGTACCCAGTGGACGTCGCGATTTAATTTTTGTCGTACCGTAGGCCGATGTGTGACAAAGACTGCCGTAGCCAAAGGGTTAATAGTGTCCTGAATAGGACCAGATAACCTTTGCTTTTTGTATTGCCTTTATTTATTTCCGTTTCTAGATTTTGATAACAGAAAAATTCAATTTGCTTTTGATACAGAAGAAATTAATAATATTAACTTTTAATGGATCTTGCGTGGAATCTTGATCACGAGTCCAACTCCTTGTTATACTGCAAAGGATTAATATATGTATTATTGGCGGCGCGTATTACAATAACAATAATCAAAAACCTGAATAATTGTCCTGTTCTATTATCATACCTAATATAAATTAATATAAAACAGCCGCTTTTCAGTGTACCATAAATCTAAAGTTAATCCTTCAAGTGATGCCATCGAACTCATAGCTGCTTCGGAACACATAAAAATTGCGAAAAATTAAATTATTCGAATACGGAAAGTAAATGACGGAAAAAATACGGAAAACAATGTTACAGACCTGAAAATGATCATTCGAGCAGCCTACTCGCTTTGCTATTCAATGTACAAGTCGTTATTAAACAAAAACTCAACCAATTACTCGTCAACTCGATACTTATAAACAATCGAGTCTTCTCATCAACAATCATAAGAGAATCGATACTCTTTTGTAGCCAGAGAATCATATACGTTTATGATAGCACGATTCGCAAGGGATCTGCTTGAACATGTTCAAGGCCCATCACTAGCCGTATCCGTGGCGTCGAAAGTTCACGGTTCAGGCACGAAGCGCGGTTCGGTCCCTTTGCCAAGGTTCGGCGGGAGCAGCTCGAAGGTGGAGGACTTCGTCGGTGCATTATCGTCGCCGCGTTCTCCGACAGAATGCTTTATCGAGGCCCATTCGAGGTATCGACAGCGCGGAATAGCGATGATTGTTCATTAGCGCCGAGGCGTCCTCAGCTTTAATGCATGTATCGGTGCCCGTTCCGAAGCCAGAGTAGCCGTGTTACGCTCGACGTCCGTTCGCCAATACCGCCCATTAGCATGGCACCCCCTTCTCCCTCCAGATAGACTAATGATCATGTCACCCGGCTCCTTAATTGCTAATTGATCTTGCGCCTATGTGCCCGCGTCCGCACCTATTACGCGAACCGCAACATCCGCTCTAAGCTACAGCGTTTATGCGAGTTACGCCTCTCTGCGATCATCGAAAATTTTCCTCGAAAATCGCTCGGACTCTAATCTTTCCTAATAGGTACTTTAACCCCTTGCCGTGCCATTTTCTTTACAACTGCTACGATTAGAATCTTTTTCACCGCACTAATGTTTTTAGAAGAAGAAGGAATTTTATGTTTATTGTAATGCTTGCATCTAGTTCAATGTTTAAATATTTCTGACGAGAGAATAAAATTTGAATCTTACTTAAAGGAACGGATGAATATTCATAACTAACAGCTTATTAGTAAAGATCATCGTCACGACTCGGACTCTTTAAAATATGTTATTATTTCGATAATCGATCATTGGGGGTTGGAAGAATCAAATTCTTAACAAGAATGTGAGAGTTGTTCTCGTTGTATGATTACAGGTTAGTCCTAGATATATATTTGTATGATATATAATTTTTATAATATATAAAAAATATATGGAGTGTCCCATTTCAGTTGAGATTGTAAAAGATCGCCTAAAAAGGTGATTTAAAAGCAACTAATCTGACACATGTTCTTTAGTATTTCGAGTGAACAGTTAAATGACGCTACCAGATTTTTAACGCGTGGGCGTCTTCAAGGTTGTTTCAAAGTAATCTTGTTTCCTTTTATTATAAACTTATATCTTTTATCTCGAAACTATATTATATGTAGAAAAGTTCACAATGTTTGTTTAAAACATTTTTTGTAACATGCATTTCATGCGCTTACGATGCAAATGCATCAATCGAATGTAAAACAATTTTTATGTCAAGATACTGTTACTTTCGACTAATTAAAATTCTTAGGAAAAGCTGATTAAAATTCTTAGGAAAAGCTGATTAAAATTGTTATTATTTTGTTAAAATTGTTCTAATTATAACATAGAACGTACGAAGATTGTGCATTGAATTTGATAACAAATGAAACGGTGCAGTTTCTCTTCAAACGCTGATAAATCAACAAAAATAATCGTAGATTGTATTTTATAGTATGGTTGCTAAGAAGAACCTTTCTTTTTGAATCCATCATGATCGGAACCCCAAGAAATGTCTCTGCCTCTTTTAAAGTTAATGTCATACTCGACGCGAACGATGATGGAACGACACAGTTCCTCTTCAAAAGCTAATAAAACAGCGAAAAAATCGTGGATTGTATTTGACAACATGGTTTGCGAGGACGAGACTTTATTCTTTGAATCCACGATGATCTGAGCCCCAAGAAATGTCTGTGTACCTTTTAAACTTTATATGACACTCGATGTGAACGACGATGAAACGGCACAGCCACTGTTTAAACGCTAATAAAACAGCAAAAAAAGATCATAAATTGTGTTTTATAACATCGCTGCAAAGATGAGTCTTTATTCTTTAAGGTCACGATGATCCGAGTCTCAAAAGATGTCTCTACCTCTTTTAAAGTTAATGTCATAGTCGACGCGCGCGACGATGCAACGGCACAGGTAGCGTTCAAACGCTAATAAAACAGCAAAAGAACATCGTGGATTGTATTTTATAACATCGTTGCAAAGAGGGTACTTTGTTCTTCAAACCTATGGTGATCCGAATCCTTGAAACACAATTTCCAAGTGGCCATTCAAAATTCACTCAACAGAGAACGCGAGCGGCGAGGAAACGGCACGGCGAATGGGACGGTTTCGTTGAGACGGCGACAAACCGGTAACGAAAAATCGCGTGTCTCGTTTGACGGTGTCAACGTGAAGGGAAGACGCCGGTGTTCGCATGGTGGTTCGATCCGCTGGAGGAATGTGTTCGGATAGAAAGTTCATCGACAAGTTCGCAAGCGGTCGGCGCGGCACCAGCCGCGTTCGGAGAGCCGCGTTGCGTGAGAAGATTTCGAGTTGATCCCGCGGAGACTTTCCCCGGCTGCGTGACATTTCTCCAGGGTCCTCCTCTCTTTTCTCAGGATATCGTATGAACTTACGATCGGCCCGGATCCATCTCTCTCCGCGGAGAGAGATTATGCTCGGCCGCGCGCCCACGCGGATTCTCACTGGAGCGCTATTCGGTCGCCTGGTGTAATTACTAATTGTAATGCACGCTCGCCAGGGCTCGGTAAATCTATTCTAGACGGTCCCGATAAGTATGCGACGTAGCGAGGCACTTCCGACGGTACTACATGTTCGATCATTGCCATTTTCTGTGCTGTTGCGCGACCACGCGAATTCCTACATGGATTATGCGGACGGGCGCGCGCGCTGGCTCTGGAAAGCGGCAAATTTATGGGCAAAACTCAATTCTCGGATTATCGCGTCTGCGATTTTGAAAGTGGTGCAAGACCTACTCCGTTTTGTATTTATATTATATAATATTTATATGTGTCTCTCGTATAACGATACATATTTATTTTGAGACGGTCGCTTCAAGTTAGTACAATCAGACATCCTGTGGATATTAATATGTCACATATATTACTTATATTAATATATGAAGTGTATATATAATATAATATGTCAACAGCATTCAAATGAATTATTCGAATTAAATTAAATTCGAAGAATTTATTCGGAACGTTATTTCCAATATATTATTGGAATAAAATAATATTCGAAATATAGTTTAAATGAAATTATATTTGAAATGTAGTTTGAATAAAATTATATTCAAAATGTACGAATAAAATTGTATACACAATATCATTCGTTTAAAACTGTCTCAATATGTGACATATATTACATTTATTAACATATGAAGTGTATATACGCGTAATATAATGTATGAACAGCATTCAAATTAATTATTCGAATAGAATTAAGTTCGAAAAATTCATTCGCAATTCCTTTGAAATAAAATCGTACCAAAAATGTTGTTCAACTAAAATTGTATATACGAAATTCGATTAAAATTGTCTTCCAATCGTTATTCGACTAAAATAATATTCGAAAAACGCGTTTGTACCTTCGGTAGAAATATTTTTAGCCAGGCGATAACATAGTAGCAGAGATACATAAAAAGATTGTGCGCGACGAGTATCCGAGTGGTCGCCACGGCGATACGCGCTCGCGCGTTGCGGCACGAAATACCGTAGGAACGCGATGCGATTGAAAAACAATGAACTCGGAAGCGAACGAGAAGATAAGAGCTAAGCAAGTATCACAACACCTGTCACGGCGAATTCGCCCGCGATGTTCTCTGGATGTTCCTGTTAAAACGAGCAAGAAAGAATGCGGCGAGGGGGTGCGACGGGGTGGTTGGCGCTCGAAAAAAAAGTGTAGAAAAACAAGAGCAAGAGGAGCCCGAAGGCCAGGATTTACGCAGGGCCCGGTTTGATGCGTGCGTGTAGCACGATGGCATCGAACATCGAGCCAAGAACACCTTCATCTGTCCCTGGTGGCCGTTCGAGGCTCCTTGAGCGCCGGCCTACCGTCCACGATATTATCTGCAAGATGAATTGGCCGGTGCACCGAGTGCAAGCGGACTGCAACGACCCGGCACCGAGGGCACAGGCCTCCTCCTCCTCCATCTCCTTCACCACCATCGTCCACCTTATTCTCCTCTTCTTCTTCTTCATCATCATCATCTTCTTCTTCTTCTTCTTCTTCATCTTCTTCTTCTTCTTCTCCATCTTCTTCTTCTTCTTCTCCATCTTCTTCTTCTTCGTCGTCTTCAGCTTCTCGGGCCCGTCGCGCCGTCTTTTCATTTTTCCGCTCACGCTCGGAAGGCCTTCGGGAATTTGCATCGCTCCACGCGTCTGACACGCGACGGCTACGGAACGATGTGCAGCCCTCTCGAACGGAGAGACTCAAAGGAGAGAGAGAGAGGGGGAGATGAAATGAGAGAGGGAGGAAACGACACAGAGGAAAAGAAAGTGAAAAAACGGACAGAGATAAAGAGAAATGAGGAGATAATGAAAAAGAGGAAAAGAAAGAGGAGGTGAAAACAATTGGAGAAAAGGAGATGATAGAGAAAGATGTAAGAGAAGAGGAGAGAGAGAGAGAGAGAGAGAAATAGAAAAAGAAGAAGAATGAGAAAAATAGAAAGAAACGGTGGAAAAACGAGTGAGAGAAACAGACAGAGAAAAAGAGAAAGAAGGTTGAGAAGGAGAAAAAGAAAGTGAGAGGACAAGGCACAAGAAAAGAGATATAGATGCAGGTGGAAATAAAAAGAGAAAGAAAAATACGGACGGAACGGAAGACGGACAGAAAAATACAGAGAAAGGAGAAAGAGAGAGCTGTAGGTACGAAGAAAAAAAAGAAAGAGAAAGACGCAGAGAAAGAAGAAACAGGGAGAGAGACAGGATGAGAGAGAGAGAGAGAGAGAAAGATATAGAAATAAAGAAAGTGAGAGGAAGAGACAGAAAAAAGGGGATGAGAGAAAGAGAATGTGGAAGGGGAAAAGATGGAAGGTGAGAGAAGGGTACAAAGAAAAAGGAAAAAAGAAAGGTACGGAAAGAGAAAAAAAGAGAGAAAGAGAAAGACACAGAAGTAAAGGATATAAATCAAGGAGACAAACAAGAAGAGAAACAGAACGAAAAAAACAGTGAAAGGAAAAGACGAAAGGAAAGGACGAAGGGAAGAAGAAAGATTAATGAAAGTTATACAATAGATTGATTAATATTCTATTAATATACTAATTTATTTATTTATCTACGAGAAGAAAACGAAGTGGTGGAACAGTGGTAATAGGAATAGAAAAAGTGCCGGAGTAAAATAGAGAAAATGAAAGAAAGATGAATGGTGAAATGAGAGAAAAATATAAAAACTGTGAGAAAGAGAAGGAGAAAAAGAAAAAGATTAAAATGGAGAAGCTGAAAGAGAGACACAGAATGGAAAGAAGTGGTAAAGTGAAATAGAAACACTGGATAAAAGAGGAAAAGAAAGAGAGGACATAATAAAGAAAAGGGATAGAGTATAACAGAGAAAAAGGGAGTAAGAGAAACGAAAATGACTAGAATAGAGACGCTAGAAGAAAGGGAGAAAAAGAAAAGAATGAAATAGCAAAAGGCTAAGAACGAAAGAAAAGAAAGAGAGAACATACAAAAGAAAAAGAAAAACCGAAAGAACGAAGAAAAAGCAAAAAGTAAATTAGACAAAGGGTGAGGAATAGGAAAGTCAGGGTAGAAAAAGAAACAGTAAACAAATAATCTAAAGAAAGGACAGAGCAGAGAAAAATTCAGAGTAATATAGAGACATCGAAAAGAAAAGAAAAATAAATGGAGAAAGAAGAAGAGTAGAAATGATAAAAGAAAGAGAGAGAAATTAAAGTAATGTGGAGAAACTAAAAGAAGAAGAGTGAAAGACGGTCGCAAAGAGAAAAAAGGGAAAAAAAGGAAAAAAAGGAAAGAGTTCCCGAGAAAGAGAGTGACAGAAGAGAGACGAAAGTTCCCCGAGGTTGACCCGACCCCCGCGTCTGGCCTGCGACTCCAATCGAATTTAATTACTCGGTCGTGACGAGCGGAAATTAATTACAGCAGCGTCGCGGACGGTGACGTGGAATGCGGACTCGAAATGAACAGTTTTGCTCGCTGGTTTTCCATTAGCCGATTCCGATAAACCTAAACACGACTACGACGACGACGCTGATCGAACGAACGCTGGTTTCTGGATAAACTCGCTGCGTTTGCAAATGTACAACCCTTGTTTGTAGAAATCAGCGATTCAATCTTTTCCAGATGAAATTAATGACTTATAGACGGTGCGAAATCCTGATTTCTTGTTGCTCACGCGGGAATAATAAATAGCGATAGAAAATAAGTACTGGACGCACCATTTTATTTGTCGCCTGAGAGCATCATCCATGCATAAGGTGTTTCATGGTACATATGTTGAGCGCCATCTTTTCAAAATAAATGTAATAGGTGGAATAGAAGGGTTGCTTTAAGGTACTGTGATTTTGCGAAAAAAGTCACACCCATGTGTTAATTGTTTTTTTTTTTTAATTAAAGAGGCAGATCGAACAAACGGCATTTTTGAAAATTTACAGTCAGATTTCGACAAATTTGGTAATTTTTAATGTGACAAACAAGCACTCATTTGAAAGGTTACGGTGGCGATGGTGCAATAAACTTGAATTCCAAAAACATTATCTAATAGTAGAGGTATAAATCTTTAATTGAAAAACAAACGTCTTCGTTCTGCAATGATTTTTCACGGAGCTATCATCAGTCAATGTTGGCCAATTTTTATCAAATATTGTTCTATGCTGTAATTTGTTGTCGACTATATATTCAAGTTTATTGTAACTCTTTCAACTGTAATAGTTACATAAACTGCATATACACAATTTATAGGTGTTACAATTGTAGTAGTTATGCATTAAATGCACAATGGATAATATATAATAATATGTTTAATGCATAACTATTTATATAAATTCTGTATATGCAACGCATGTAACTATTCTAGTTGCAACAGTTATAACAATCACGAAGATACACTGAACCATAAAATTATAGTGCAGAAAAATGTTTGATAAAAATTGACGACTGTAACTGGAGTGTCACTACATACAATTTTATAGTACGCACGCGTGATAATTGTTCCTAGTCTTATGACTTGTAAAATCACTATCCCATCCATTAGGTAATATTATTTCGTTACAGTGTTACAAGGCTTTACGGTTTCGTCTGTTTGAATAGATCATGTACCGAGTTTTAATGGACACCGTGTACAGAGGGCTTAGTGTAGCCGCTTACAGAGGAAATGAGTATAAATGACTATAAAACGGAGAGCCAGATCACCTTTTCCGTTGGATTTATCGCCTGTGGATGTCTACAGGCCCGTAAGCCATACAATATAAGGACTGGTAGGATGGGTTGGCAGCTACCTCGATTAACCTTCGTTTCCGCTGGTTGGAAGCAATCTGGGCTTCACTATGTGGCAACCACGGCTCAGCAACCTTGCAAATTGGAAAAAATCGGAGACGTGACGGCTAGTCACGCCGCGACGGATTACCAAATCCGAGCGAAAACCGTGAACACTGTGCTGGAAACGGTTCGATCGTTGGATAGCGGGGTCTCATCTCTTTGCTAAAGGCAACTTTTATTCGATCCTGTGATCCGATACCGAGTCATAGCAAAACGTCTTCCATCAGATTCAGATTACAGCCACGAAATTAAAAACGTCAGAGCGATCAGCATTCTTTATCTTATCTTTTTTAATACTGGAAATGCTGTTAGTTTTTTAACAGGAAATTTTGACGTAAAAATTTTATGAACAAAGTTTAATACAATCTTATTTGGAGAATTTATTCCAAATATTATTTGAATATTGTTTTATTCAAAGAATTCATTCAACGTATTGTTTAAATAATTTTTATTCGAAATGTTCGAATAAGTTTGCATGTGAAATATGTATTCGAAATAATGTTAGAACAAATTTGATTGGTTAAAATTGTATTCAAAATGTTGTTCGAATAAAATTGTACTTTGAATATTGTTCTCCGAATATCATTATCCGAATTATCCGAATAAAATTGCACTCCTAATATTGTTCAAATGAAATTATATGCGAACAGTTTATGCAAAATTTCGTTCGAATAAAATTACACTCATATTTAAATAAAATTGCACTTCTAATGTTGTTGGAATAAAATTACACTCCTAATGTTGTTAAAATAAAAATTTGATTCAAGAAGTTCACGCAGAATTTTGTTCAACTAAAATTGCATTCTGAATATTATCCGAATAAAATTGCACACCTAATATTGTTACAAAAAAATTGTATGCAAAATTTCGTTGGAATAAAATTGCACTCTTAATATTCAAATAAAATTATACTCTTAATATTCAAATAAAATTGTACTACTAATGTTGTTGGAATAAAATTGCAATCGTAACGTCGTTCGAATAAAATCGTGTTCGAATAATGCCGATCTCTGGCATGTGCCAGCGTAAGTTCCAGTGTCGCGGACACCTGACCGCAGTTAGGCCACCGAATCGTGCCGCATTCCTCCGGACGCGACGCAGTAGCGAGCAAACATCCACCTGGTGAACGTCGGACAAAGTTGATCGCGGCTCTCCGAGGTCTTTTCCAATTTAGGCCAACATGCAAATTCGCCCCCGGCGCTCCGCTAAGTCACGCGAGGACATGCACCGTACATAACGATCCCGGTGTGTTACGAATGTATTCGAGCCGGGACCGGGCTCGCTATCTGCCGATCGCTTTTACACGCTGTTTTATGGGCCGATGCTCGCGACATCAATCCGACGTCTTCATTCATCAGACGTTTCCACTTGATCCGGGAAATGGCGCGCCCGAATCGGTGACGGACTGCTCAACTCGCAGTGACAATATATGTCTTCTAACTCTTCTTCAATCGTTTTATAGGAATTACGAATTTTCTTTGCTTACTCGTTCAATCATTCGATTCTAGGTTTTCGTTTCACTAATTCCACGATTTCATCCCTCGGCCATTCAGCTGTTCATTTTCTATAAATTTTGTCTCTTTCCATTTTGTATATTGCTTCTCACTAATTCATTTAATGATCCTGCAGTTTCAATTTCATATTTTACTTATTCACTTTCAAACTCTGCAATTTATGTTCTATTTTTCATTTATATAGTTTTATACTCTGTAATTTTTACTCCAGTATTCATTTATTTAGTTTTATACTTTGCAATTTTTATTTAATTTTTCTATTAATTTTATGAGTATCAATAGTTTCACTTATTCTTTCATTCACTTAATTCCGGGATTTTGTTCCATTAATTATACAATTTCTTCCCTTGGTCATTCGGCTGTTCATTTTCTATGAATTTTGTGTTTTTCGATTTCTAATATTGTTTTTCACTTATTTATTTATTATCTCTACGGATTCAATGTCATTCTTAATTAATTTTGGTTAATTTTTGACATAATCTCGAATATTATTTTTCATTTATTAATTTATTAACATTGCGATTCCAATATTGTTTCTTCCCTTCTCCATTTGAGTTTCATTTTTTATATATTTGCATTCAGTATCCAATTTTGATATTTATATTGTCATTAACATTCCAATTTATTCATCCATTATCAGAGTTCGATTAAATTCACTATAATTTGTATTTGTTCTCACATTTATAAATTTTACAATGCAAGTATTCGAAAATGATGAACTAATACTTAAATACTTCACCATTTTTATACGCTTGAATTTTACTAACAACACCTTACTAACATGTGGCCATATTTATCATTAGGTAAATTAAGAGCTAAACTGATTTATAATAATTCCATAACAAATTTCACTTGCTTTTTAAAATATTTTGCCATACATTATGATCATAATTTGATTATATTGATTTATATTTGATCACATTTTAACGTGCAAGTAAAACTTTTTGAAAACGCGAATTACCCCACTACGATTCGTACCAGCTCAAATGTTGCTACCATCATCTCCTATTACCAACTAAATAATTCAAACATTAATGTACTCCCATAAAGACCAACATAAAACCTTCCACAACTTGCTTTACAGCTAACAGGTTGCTACCAGAAGCGACGCGACGCTATACGTTCCGTCCTACAACGGAATTATGCCTTTCGATTACTTTATTTCCCTTCTTCAAATTCCGGTTTTTCCAATTTAGAAGGCTATTACTTTAGTGCCCTTTTTACATCGCGAAATGACATTAAAAAATCGCATTTCGACTAAATCGATTTATTAAATATATGTGAAATAAAGTGATTTTCTTCAAATTTAGTTTTCACAGTTTATGAGAAGCCACTCGCTTGGGTTCTCCCGGTCCTACGTCACCGCGAGGTCCGAGCTCTCTGACTTCCCTTTCCACCTCACCGGTAACCAATACGCGTTCGAGCTTTTTTCCGAAAAACTATAAAAAGAGCAGAAAACTTTTAATTTTATTATTCCTACAAGGAACGCATTTTGATTTCAACTTCCACCTTTGACCATCGAACTTAGCCTATATTTGTATAGCACTTCAAGTTCGGTCTTCAAGGTCCGGACACACACTGCATCGATCAATTACTACATTCCTGCAGTTCGACTTCGTCACTGTAGCAAACACTTTATACGCAAAGAAGAAAAACAGCTGTTCATCTTTAATTAGACGAACTAATCTATTCCGTCGCTTAGCGTGATCGGTCTTACTACCCGATAGATTGTTTATATCGCGGAATATTAGTACCTAGGGTGTTTTCACACAGGGCACCCTCCAACACTATAAACACTCGAATAACACAATTTTTACCCAATAAAATCACCGACCGCCCCTGTATGCGATAACATCGCCGTGAAACATACGAGATTCGATGAAAAAATGTGATCCGGGCTCTTAAAACAGTCCACTACCCTCGCCTAAATAAAATCACTAGCCATTAAGAAACTATAAAAGCCTGATAGTATCCTGCCTAATGCCGAGATCGAAGGATCTGATGAAAAAGAAAAGGAAGGCTAATGGTATGCGTAGCCATTACCGCGGTGTTAAGCTCCGGTTGCACATTTCTCCACAATTCCTTACGATTTCTCATGAAAAACGATTCTCGGATGCTGTTCTGCAAAGATGAATAAAGTTCCCGACGATTGACTTGTCCTCTGGCGAACTGGTAACTGAACCGCACCTGTAAACGAGCAGGGTGCCGAGAAGCGACTCATTATGGGGATCAAAATGGACGACAAAAAGCGGACTAATCTGTAGTTTGTATGTATGCATGACCGTTTTATCTATTAACTTTCACTGCATGACTCGTCCATCTATTTTTCCGTTTTTCTCTTTTTTTAACGTATTTATTTATTGCTTTATTACTTATCTATTGTCTTATCTCATGTATATGTAGGAATATATTTAATAAAAAGTGCGTTTAAAATTAGAAAAACTATATATATAATTTATTCATTAAGCAGCCTACGCTGTATATGATAACTCTGTAAGCCAACCCCGGGCATCTGATATGCATGATTTGAAATAAATCTGTTCATCTATTAGGAACCGTGACAAGGCACGATCAATTTCAAGTGTTAACGAATTCACGCAACGAAGCGTAGTTGTTCCACGCAAAGTATTAATCTCAAAGTGTTATTAAAAAAATAAGCGAAATTGAACGGATTTTATCGCCGTGTTTTTTGTTTGTCATTGCAAGAAAAAAGCTATCAATCGTATAAAGCGGAATTTCAACGCGTTGAAAGAAGACGGTCGTGGCGCAGAGTATTCCCATGATACCGCGTGTAAACGAGGGACTAGTCCACTCAGTTGCCCTAAAACACCATAATCAAGGCCCGAGCACGCCCGTAAGCAGAACTATTTCGGAGTAATGAAACGGGACGATATCGTAAAACGGAAAGTCGTTCGCTCGGATGGAATGCGTAAGGACATGCAAACACTATTGCCGGATATAAAGCAGTTCTCCCAGGATCGTGTACCCCGTGTCCACCCCACACGATGCACTCGCGCTGCACCGTAACGCATAAAACAAGAGGAGGCCCGGTTGACTTTTACGAGTCGCGAGTTGTTTGTTCATGAAATTATCGAGTCGAGCCCCGCGAGCCCCGGCCTTTAATTGCATGCCCGTCCTTTGCCACCGCTTTAACTGCCACCTTTGAACCGCGCGCAGACATCGCAGGCGTGAAACATCGTTTCATTAACGTCAGGGCTCGGGCGGGGAACGACCGCGCTCCGCTGCTTGAATTCGTTAACACTCGGTACCTGATCGTTCCTGGTCACGGCTGCTAAGTACGTGCCACTTCCGACACTTTTCCATTTTTCTACGACCGCGCGGATCTTCGGGTAATCACTTGCTACACTTGCACGGTACATTTCGAATTGCGCGTAGGGAAATATTTAAATAGAGATTGTTTGGTGGAGGAATCCTGCGTGAACACCTCCGGAACTAATACTCCGCGATATAAACTATCTATCGGGTTGTAAGGCCGATTACGCAGTGCGACAGAGTGGTTTAGTCCCGCTGTCCGTCTAATTAAAGATGAACAGCTGTTTTCCTTTATTGCGTATAAAATGTATCGCTACAGTGACGCGAAGTCGAACTGTAGGAAGGTAATAGTTGATTTGTTCTGTTGCTTGTCCGGACCTTGAAGACTGAACTTGAAGTACTATATAAATATAGACTAAGTTCGATGGTCTAAGGCGGAAGCTGGATGAGAGACGATGTTGATGATACGTTGATTTGTCGCTATACGAGCGACGATGAATACTTGTTGCGAATAATACAGCGGAAGGCCAAGAATACGAAATACAGAATACTTGCGGATAAAATACAGAATCCAGAATACTAAAAATTGCAAGTTTTGTGCCCCTTTTATAATTTCTCCGAAAGAACACTTGCACGCGGATTGGCTATCGATGAGGTGGAGAGGGAAGTCAGAGAGCTCGGGCCTCGCTGTGACGTAGGACGGGAAAACCCAAGCTAGTGACGTAGGTCCCCGAAACCGAAGCGAGCGGCCGGCGCGGCATAAACCGGGAAAACTAATTTCGGCAAATTACTTTACTATAGGTTATATTAACACATTATAGGCGGGAGTCGTAGTACTACGATTTATCTCGACTGTAGCTTAAAGGTGGAAGTCGTAGTAATACGATTTATCTCGACTGTAGCTTCAAGGCGGGAGTCGTATTAGTACGGTTTGCAACCTCATTGTGCAATCCATGCGCGCTACATTTGTATTTAGTATGTTTTGTGGTTTGAAGCGTTACCTAGCATACTTTCGTCAAGATCCCCCGCCTTTAATGTGTTAATAAACCGATTTAGTTAAATTCGATTTCTTAATGAGCTTAGCGATATAAAAAGGGCACTAAAGTAATAGCCTTCTAATTGAGGGCACTAAAGTAATAGCCATATAATTAAGGGCACTAAAGTAATAGCCTTCTAATTAAAGGCACTAAAGTAATAGACTAGAAATGCGAAATTTGAAGAAGACTATAAAAGCATAATTCTGTTGTAGGACGGAACAGAGATCTTTCTTTTTTTATCAGTTTTTACCTATCCATGGGGATAGGCGAATTCGAGGAGAGTGAATATAGATTTATTTGTTTGTATTTTCGAATTTTTTATTTGTAATTTGCTGCGAGGATATTTTTGAAAATTTTTATTTTGTTCAAGTGGCATTTGAAAGTATGTATGGAAAAATTGTTAACTCGGAAAGTTTATTTTGTAAGAAGTTATAGATATGTGAATCTGTGCAGAGTGAACATAGATAAGGGATGCATACAAATTAGTTCATTTTAGAATTATAATCGCCTCCATGGATAGTTAACATTTTGAACGACACGTAGCAATATTTCCAATTAAAAAGATACGTTTTTTGAAAAGTTGTTACTTAAGTCACGGCAAAGTGCAAATAAATCATTTTAACTATACATCTGGATATGAGTTTACACAATACAATACAAAAGAACATAACCTCATTACAAAACCGTGATAATACACTCGACGACGGCATCGAAATTTCTCTTACAAATAAAAAGCAGAATAAAAATAGTTAACGTGTGAAATCTATCAAAATGACACTTAATTGTTTGTCGTGAATTGAACAATCATTGTTAACCGTTAAAGATGGTGACAGTGCTTTTATATCAGACAGCGTTGACGCTGTTAATTCTTAATTTACATTGCACATATGTTTCCTTTACACGTCGCGTTGCTCGATTACTTTTGTTACCCACTGTACGTCTGCGCAAGCATCATTTCGAATATTTTTCGAGCGGATCGCGGATCTCCGGGCACAGTTTCCCCGTAGTAGAATGCAACACTGCCCGAGATGCGCCTCGCGAGCATTTACATAGGCCACGGGATTGATAAATAATAACGGGGGGACGAATAATCGATGTCGTGGAACAAGTGTACGGCCCTCGGCATGGATATCGACGTATGGGAAAAATGGCCGCTCCGAGTTACGAGGGATCGCTCAGCCATGCTGGCGTTTGTCCTGATCGGAGGTGATTTTATAAAGGAGGCCGCCGTGACGGAAGATATTGTAGAACAAGTTCCCTGTGCCGACTGGGTGGCCCGTCGTGCGCACACCAACACAATTTCCCTTTTATTGACTCATACGTTATGCAACTACGATCCCACCGAAGAAAAACTGCAGTTACACTATCGCGGCCGTTGGCGCAAACCAATTAAAATCCGCGGAATCTCGACGAGCAAGCATGTTCACCATTTTTCTTTCAGATGATACGCGTGTACTTGAATATATTCAGAGTTCGACAAATTTTATTTTAAACAATAAATAACAAATTGCAGATTAAATTTATGTTTCTTTAGCGAATAATAATTTCATTTCGTTATATGAATATATATCATTAATATATTTCAAATGATCGTTTAAATAATTTCGCAAGTAATTTATTTATCATTTCTTGTTTGAAAAAGAAATATGATATTTTATTCGAATTTCAGTGAAAAGCAATTAATAAATAATTTTTATCGTTTTATCGTTTTATCGTTTATGGTGTGTTCTTGACTTGTTGTAAATAATGAATAATTAGCAATCAATTGATAATTGATAAGTTAATCTTGTCTTTTATTGAAATTTACAAATAAGAAATAAATTCTTAATTCAAATTACTGTTTAAATGAACATTTACTTAAATGATGTCCAACTCTAAATACATTTAATGTAACGTTAAATGATAATAGATAATATTTAGTAAATAATATTAAATGGTAAAAAATGTTCTACAATTAGAATACTATATGTACTTTAGCCTCCCCTCTCTCTTAATAATTAATCATCCGCTCGATCAGAGAGCCCCTATCATTAAAATTACGTACTTTAAATCGTGATTCAATCTGGAAAATTAATCGTGTTATTAATTAGAAATGCCGCGCCATTAAAATGATAAATCTACTTTTTATCCGGTTCCAGTCTGAAAAATTATTTTCCTAATTATTAAAGGCATGTACTACCATTAAAAATAATGTATCCACTTTTTACTTTGGTTTAATCTGGAAAATTAATCCCGCAATTAATCAGAACAACCTTGCCATTAAAATGATATAAGGGTAGACCACGATGCGTGATCGGTTTAATTAATTCTGTGAATTGATTTCAATTTTTTCATTTAAATTAGCATGATTTAAAGAGAATTTTACGATTATCGCATCAAATTACTGTTAATTCTTTTCTCTAGTGTTATAGGTAAACCTAATTTTATTTTTTCGATTTGGAAAAAAACTGTATGTTATGCGATATTTATCGAATTCGTTTCAGCATCCCCTAAAAGATAGGTAGACAAAAATTGCAAAACTTTGTTGATATCTCTGTAAAAGGGTTGTTTGAAAATTTGGCAAAATCATTTTAAAACTTATCTTAAACAGTGTTATTTCAGCTCAAATAATTTCCATTCGAATAAACTAAGAATAAACAGAGAATAAACTAAGTCGATCATACTCCCTCATTCAATCTAATTAATTAATTCTCCTAATTAAATATATCCAGACTATAGCAATTAATAATAGTTTTTATGTAATAAATAGCAAATTGCAAATTATGTTAGTACTTCATTTTTAAATAATACTTACATTTTTTTCATTTAACAGAACAGTTATTCATATACGTTCCATAATTTCCTTAGTTTTTCTCATATAACAATTAATCAGTTAAATCCTATTATGAAAACGATATCCTAATTAATCGGAAAAGGTACGAATAAATATGAATTCGTTCCGCTTCCTTTCTAATTTGTAGAATTGTAGAAGAGCCTCTATGCTCCTGCGAAACGTTTCTGTTTTGAAACACCATTTGCGATTACATCGTGGACAGTCAATGGCCATTGCTTCCCGCTAACGTTTACCACCATTACCATAGACGAGATTACTGTTAATTAAACAATCCAGTCGCGTATCGTATAACGATCGCGCTGGGATTGAGTATGAATTATTCATAGCAATAATTTGCCGTGATCGACGCAACCTTAAACTCGCAGTGTACTGTTTAGCAACCTGTCGTTTCGATCAATTATTTTTTACAAAATTGTCGACCCAGAACGATACGTTGTATTTCAATTATCGTCCGACTTTATTAATTCAATCGATCTCTTTCCGTTTTATGTTCGTCTTTACATATTCGATCTTGATATCATAGGCCATCAATTATTTAGTATAATCAATTCTGGATACGTTCGAACGATAGCGAGTCTTTCTAACCTATACAAAGTGCTATAATCGAATTTCAATATATAATCGAATCAAAGAGTGAGCTAAATATTCTGACCAGAATTGTTTATTTCAATATTCAAATTTTTGACGAAGTTTTCAATTAAATCGTAACTTGAATGTGCTAGAATATTTGTAATATTATTAAAAAATATGGCACTGAGAAGTTACTGTTGCTTATTGAACTATTGCAACATTTAGATAAAGATATCTGTTCGAAATTTGTTTAAAATTTCAAGAACAATTATTACAGGATCAAGAAGTTTACATGTTCCATTATTCAAATTTCCAACGACTATTTTCACGATTATTGATCATGATGTGAAATAAAAATCGTCTTGTTCGATTATAAAAAAGACAGCAATTCAATAAAAGTTAATTTCCTTTTTCAATCATTTTAATACAACAATAGTCTTTAACTTATATTCTAATATGCTTTTAAATAATTGAGCTATTTATTTCGAAAATGACCTAAAAGTGGTTCATTTATTCTAAAATCCAGGTATCCTTGCCTTAGAAATGTTATTAACCAATTCCTTTATTACTTTTTATTTTCACACTTTATTCTAAATCATTATTATATATCTTGAATTTATTAAAATACAGCGCGCGCGAGAGGTAATAGCTACCCCCGGATATTATTAGAAACCCGGAGAAACAATTATAGAACATAAACAAATTAGTATTTGTTCTTATCAGCAGAATATTTTTACTTCCAAGCGTTACCTCGTTCTCGGGGCTCTTGTAAAATAAAATTATAAGCAACATAGAAATATAAATATTATAATAGCTAGCTCGAAGTTCTTGGAAAATTAACTTAAGCCGTTTCTGAGATAAACAATTCAAATGCGCGAAATCCCCCCATTTATTTTGCAATCGAGACATAACAACTCTACGATGAAAATGGCTGTAACTTGTTATAAGACGATTTCGTCACCAAGGAGTTAAAATTTCGAGCACATTGTGCATCAGGCAGAACGGCAGAGGCTTATACTTGGACCACCCAGTACAGGTTTGTCGATGACGTCATCGGTGTGCTCGAGAAGAAGGCATCGGTCAACGTCGTGGCATGAACATGCAAACTGACAGACACGACTCTATCAGAGATCGTAGACAAGATTCAACATCGTAAACCTCGAACCTTTCCGCTCTCCTCTCCGTCTTCGTGTCAGTTAACTGTTTCGCTTTCGTATGATCCAGGAACATAAAGCTTGGTTCCTCCTTTCATGGGCCTGCGTATATACCATGTACAGAATAGAATGTTCACTCGCGTAAGCTATTCTATTCGCATTTTTCAGCGTCCTTGCTCCAGTATTCCGATACTCTTGTCTCAGTCAGCTCGTTTTCAAAGCGTAGTTCGAACATTCTGTTCTTTTTTCTTTTTTTTTGGAGGAAACCAGACGAGTTATTCCGTTGATACTTTACAACGTCGTTCGCACACGTGCGTTACATCATTCGGAATTTTTAGTTATTGTTATTAGTTCAGTTATGGGAGTTATCGTAGCGGAAGTGTATCGTTGGTCGAGAGAGTATTTCGATATTATTTGTAAACGAACGGGATAATTTATTGTGATAAAACTTTGCAGGGATATTTGTATATGTGTGTTTTATCTTTGAGAATTTTGGGTTATTGTTATTGCATATAATTATGGGAATTATAGTGCTTCGGGTACATTGGTGATATGATTCTCTTTTGTCATCTGTCCCTTAAGAGCATACTTTGAACATTTTTGTTTAGAAAACGATGTAAGTTATTCCGATGAAACTTTATAGGAATGTTTATACGAGTGTGTGCTACCTTTGAGAATTTTCAATTATTGTTACTGTTTCAAGTGTGGGAATTATGGCACTGGAAGCGAGTACGTTTTTGATCCCAACCTCTTATGGTTTAGTACAATGGGTTAGTTTTCTATTATATTAGTATACAGGGTGGTTCACCTAAGTACGGCCACCTAAATATCTCTTCTAATTGCGGAGGTACATCAAAAATTTTTTTTGCTATTTCAATGGTTTGGGAAAAGCTATCATACTGCAAAAAAAGTCTTTTTCTAAGGTAATTTTTTTCGAAGTTTTCAAGGTCGTCGATGTTTTTTTGCTTATAATTGTATAATTTTTTTTATTACATTGTGTAACTTATGTAAAAATACATTCAGATATGTACATTATATGACCTTGAAATGACCTTGGAAATCAAAAATTAAATAGAAACGACAAATTTTTGTCTATCGAGATCTTATCGACGAAGATGTCATCAGGGAATCTGTAAGTGTAAATAAACATGTTTACTGTCACACTGCAAATTGTAATTATTTATACAGTAAAGTAAATTTGCAACGTTTTCAGGACTCAGCTATGTACTTCCGAATTCTAACCTAAAAATATCTTTGATAGATTTACAAGGCAATGTCGATAAGACAAGTGTATCTCAACAATGATTGAATTATGGAAATTATTAATAATTAATAAATAAATTGGAATAAATTGGAAATGGAAATAATTAATAAAATGTATACAGGGTGTTCCATATTATATGAAACTTACTTCAGGAGTAGATTCTACACATGGAAACAATAAACAAAAGTTCATATAGACATCGTTCTGTTTAATTTTGCTTTTCAGGCATGGCAAATTGATTTTTTAACGCAATGTATAAGGTTGACTAACAAATTACATTTTTCTTTTCCTATGTGGCAATACGGCAATAAATTATTAACCAACCCAATATTTGCTCTTATTGAAAACACGCCTTAACTCATAAACAAAAGCAAATAGAACATCTATTTATATAATTTTTTTTGATAGTTTTCACGCGTAGAACCCAATCTTGGAATGGACTGCACGTGTTACGGAACACTCGGTATGTAAGCATATAAGAGTTGGCTATCCTGCGAAGCAAAAATAACGAGACCTTGGTAAGATAGCAAAGATTGACAATGCAACAAGTTGCGTTCGCGTTGCCCGCTGGTTCGCCTCGACTTTCAATTAATAAACGATAAACGCTTCGTCCGGGGTACCAATAAACAAACTTTACGAGAAATAATTCCCGGCCCACGCGTCCACCGTGACGCGCCGCAACCTAATTGACGACTATGATGTCCACGTTACCCATATCTTCGAAGCCTTTCGATACCTACACGCCATCCATTACGTCGATTTATCACTGGCCAAAGTTTCCTATCGCAATCTTTCACGGGAAACGATCGTCCCCTGTCCCGCGGCCATCGTTAACGCGTGTCGACAGTGTTGCAACGGTGACATTAATTCGCCGGATGATTGAATAATTGACAGGCATTATTTCGCAGTTGGTAGACCGATGAAGTCCTAAACGGAAACGTCATCGCGTCGATCGACTATAGTAGTTCCTGACCGCGTGTGCAGCTGTACGATACAATGCGCGATTTAACTGTGATATTTTTCTTTAGCAAAACTTATTTACTACGCTTTATTTATATGTTTCTTCACAATTACACCTCACTTTTACAATATTTTACAATTTCACGGAAGTGTAATTATTTTTACAGTAAAGTAAATTTGCAACGTTGTCAGGTCTCAGCTATGTGTTTCCGAATTCTAACCTAAAAATATTATTATTATTATTATTAATATAACTTAGGTTGTAAACATTAGTCTTATATCATAGATTATAAATATTATTATTATTATTATTATAACATACGTGTATGTTACGTTCATACATGCTATACATATATGTGATGAACATCACTTTTTTAACGTAGATTATGAACGTTATTATTATAACATAGATTAAAAACATTACTATTATATCGTAGATTATAAATATTATCATTACAACATACACTACGAACATTATATTAAATCATACATTAATATAAACATCATAAATATTATTGTAAACATTGTTTTGCTGGATTACGATATAATAACAATGTTCATAATCCAGCTAACAACAAAGACACGAGACGTCGTTTTCTATAGTCTCGTAAAACAACTAATAACAACCAGGGAGCCCGTATCACTCTCTTCGATCGCGATCGATCGAAAATCGATCCTGATTGGTCGGGCCATCGACCCGGACCGGGTTCTCTCGTTTGCCGCGGTCGTCACGCAACGATTAGTCTCGCCTCTCGATTAGGATTTTTCCGCGGAACCGGCCTGCGGTTTTCAGGATCGTTAAGACGAGTTCGAGGTTCCCGCTGATAAATGTAGGTGGCCTGGGCCGGGGCCCGTTATCGCTGAATCACGCCGACGCGGACAGTTTCGGAATTCGCCAGCCCGGCGTATCCAGCGCGCAGCAGCGCGGCGCAGCGCGTGTTGCAGCGGGGCGCACGTGTTGCAACCGCTTTTGATAAAGAAGGAAATCGATGCATGCCGCGATACTGACCGCAGAAACGCGCCAACATTGCAGCCGTTCGCAGGCCAACCAGCTTAGGGGCGTTTTGACATTTAGCAACGGCTCGGTCGCCGCGCGCGCCGGCAGCGGCTGCTCGCTAATTGCGTCGATTAATAATTTCTATAGTTCGACAAGAGCGCGGGGCTAATGGGTGTCACCGGGGGAATCTGTCCGGGCCTCGCGACGGGGGGGCCCCGAAGGGGAAATTCATGGCTTGTACGCCGCGCCGCGAGAATTCGTGCTTCCGCACATTCAGACGGACCCATGGGAGCGTGCAACCAGTGTTGCCACCTATCCCGGACTTTTCTATAGATCTAAAGGCTTTCGGAAGGTTCGGGGGAAATCTCATGGCATTTATAGGGTGGTTCGTCGTATGGACGGTTTATTTTCAAAATACTATAAGTCCTTTGTTTAGAAATCATATATCACGTAATTTGTGATTAATTTGGTGTGACCTTTTTATTTATAATTACTTAATTTGGTAACAAGTGCCAATGCTTTGTTCAATTTTAAATTTATCAATAAAAGAAATTATTTAGCGACTGTTTATGAAAGTGATGTAAGTCCAAATTTAACGATATATAAATACGATTAACGTTCAGGGTGAAAAATACTACTTCTGTTTTATTTCTTGTTGTTATTTATTGATTAAAGGGAATCAATAGGTAATATATTTTAAGTGATATTTAATTTTTCGTAGAAAAATTGAATGATTTTTATGATTAAGTAATTATGATAGTGGTGTGTGTAAGTTCATTTGAAGCCCGTAAATATATATTATTTTAATTAAAGTCGCACAAAACAAATTTGTATAATCCAATTAGACATTGATAACTTAATAGTAACATTGCCGGATTATACATAATTAATTTATATTTTTTAATTGACTAATACACTTGTCTAAGTTTCTCAAAACAAAGAAAAATAGACGTGCACTGCATTCATAATAAGTGGTTTATATTTTGCCATCTACATTCATATTTTTTGTTTATATGTTTATATATAATACATATTAATTAATTAAATGGAATATACAGTGATTCACAAAAAGCTGAATTAATTAAGCAATATCTCTGTTATCTTTAATGATGCTGGAAAATACTAAAGGAACAGATTCAATTGTTATGTTAACCTTCTAGTCTCGCTTTAATTAATTAAATTGCTTCAACTATGTGAAGATTTTAGTGGCTGGACGTGCTAAATTATTACATGAAACGGTGTCCTACAAAAACAGCTAACAAAACAAAAAAGATTACATAAAGATTCAGAATATATTTATCATAAAGAGCCACCTTGAGCTGCTCGTAGCCAAAAAACGGCGGAGTCTGACCGACTGCGGACCGAAAGCCGTGTAAAAACGGCAATTGGTAGTTAGCCAGCGTGACATTCTTGAATTTCGTGGGTCCCACGTCTCCCAGGCCCCGCGCGAAGGAGGTGGAAGCGGAACAACTTAATTTATTCCGGGCAATAATCGCCGCCGGTCGAAATGGAACTCGGACGGACCGGCCGATGGAATGTGACACCTGTCCGCCGCTGCTAAAACGGTTTTTCACGTGCGCAAGTTGCCGGGGACTAGAGGCCTCCCCCGTTTTTACGGTCGGTTCACGCGCCAAATACGCGAGCTGCACGCTTGCCGCGGGATTCCTCTTCGTTTCTTTTCGCGAGGACTTCTCCGACGAGCTGGCTGGGACCGGTTCGAGTCCGATTCGATTCGAGACCGATTCCCGAGAATTATGGCGATACGAATTGTAATCACGCGGCCAGCGACGTGCCCGCGGTGTTAATTTGCCCGCGCGGGCCCGCGAGGTGTCGCACAGCGTGACAAAACCGGCCCTCACGGGACAATAATATTAAATTCTAAATATTCTCGTATAACGATACTCGATTTTGTCAAATTGTTATGTAGTTATTACGTACGTGAAAATTATTAAGTATATGTTATATAGCGAGTAAAAGAATATAAGTCTTTTTTTAGGTAACACTCGATTATTTTCAACTTCAAGTTAATATATTTCAGGAATGGCACGCAATATATTGAGATTGAAATAGTTTTTAATTGGTTGTTTGTTATATTAGATAAGAATCAGAAAAGATTTCGCGTTTTGCATGATTGCAAGGAACAGTTTTATAGTCATTATAGTCAGTTTTGAAGTCACATACGATACGGTATTAATGTGTTATTATGTAATATATTATGTATTGATGTATTGTTACGTAATAAATTAGATATTAATTTACTGATTTATTTATCAATTGTATAGAAATTTGTGTTAAATTAATAAACTGATTTTTCAATTTCACTTCATGACTCCCCTTTTGATCAAGATATAGCGAATCAAACAATTATTGGCCCGACTGTGCCTTTCAATACCCTTGTGAAATTGCTACACAATTTCTCAGCATATTACTGACTAAAACATGTAATAACTATTTAAATAAAAATATAGAACTTTTTATAAATTTGCTAAATATCTTGAACATTTTTTGCTATAAGAAGGACTACATAGTTCTATAAAACAATGCGGAAACAAATTGCCACAAATATTACGATTATTTGGAATGTCGAAAAAAAAAATTTTTAATCGACTCTCTTTGTCGTTATAGATCGAAAAATCCATTCAAACAGTCCGAATCAATAATTGATCTAATTTAATTTTTTAAGTTCATGCGCACTGAACAAATTCATCGAAATTTCAAAACAAAAGTTCATTTTGTTTTCCGAAATTTTGAAAAATTCATTGCATTTTAACCTCTTAGGTGCGGCTGGATTTTGTGCGAATAAAACTTTTCGTAACTAATTTACCATTTCTCTTGACATATATTCTGTTGATTTGTTTCTCAGTTTATTGTACATATACATTTCCACTATAATTGTTCACTTTAATAACTAATAATACGATTGGGTAAAGCACGAAAAGAGGTTAAAAGCAGCCCGGATATTTCCGTAAGCGAACGAATGATTTTGGGACGCGGCTGTATCGGTATATTGCGCGCATGCGTTCCCTCGATCGACGATTCAATTCAGCTCGGAGCAGCCACTTCTGCGAGGCTCGGGAACAGTTTCACCCACGCCTGAAAAATCGTCGGCGCAGGTACGCGGATTTTCTTCCGGTTGCGAGAACACCGTGTTCCCATAAAGTCCAACTAAGGCTCGCGGTGCACGCCACCCTGGCCATTGACTTACGTTTGCTCTCGTTAAAGGGACCACGTAGTAGATCGATCGACTTGGCATGCATGCAGTCACTCGTTGCTATTCCTATTCTCCGACGTCTCCTTTTCCGCCCGTATCTTTATAAGCGGCCCGGCCGTGGCTCGCCGTTGGTTTGTTTCTCCGTTCCGTTTCTTAATCCCTCCAGGTTCATTTTGCTCCAATTGTTCGGTTCGGTTCGGTTCGGTATCGGCGCGGCTTACTTTATCTGCGCCGCGGTCGAACTTTATTGGCGGTAATCCAATCTGCGCGATAAAGATCTATCTACGTAGAACGAAAGCTGCGATCGCTCGTTCCGAGATCAACCGCAAAAATCCCGGTGCCCCGGCTTATGTTAATAAACAATCCGTCGTTTATTGTTTCCGCGTTGCTGCTGCGCTTCCTGATTGCCGTTCGGCGAACTACGTTATTAATTTAATCATATTTTTTCAATCGGCAATCGATCGCGGTACGAAGCTGATTCGATAGTAACAACAACTTGCATATTCTTTTTTTTCAAACGTAATAGGTGGAAAGATTGTTGTCAGAAAAATTTCATGGTGTTCTATAGGATGCATTTGAACAGGAAAAAATATTGTTTCGCAAAAATTTATAAAGTTGCATGGCAAACTAAATCGTTGAATCTTCCTGATATATTTTGGCCATTTTAGAAGCTTCTTAATTAACTCTGACAATTTTTTAAAACGCAATAAATAAAAGGGTTGTACAAAGAGAAGCGCTGGAATGTTTCTCAGTCTTTATTGTAACAGGAAAAAAATTGATGTGACGAAACAAAAAGAGTCGGATGGTAAAAAAAATTGTTGAATCTTCGTGATATATCTTGTTCCTTTTAAGACTTGCAATAATAATAACAATTTTGACAATTTTAAACAGCCGAACAATGTATATTTACAAAATAAATATATAAGAACGTTCTCCAACTTCAACTTAAACAATAAAAAGATATGATATTAGCAAATCTTTCGGAGTTAGATAGTTATTGCAAAAGTCTCTTAAACGTTTACTATTTGTCCAATAAGAATTTGCTTGAACAAGATCCGATTACGCTGCTCGGTTAGTACCACCATAATCTACGAAGTTAGGCGTACATCATAAGAAACGCGCGCCCCAAGTATGCCTGTATGAAATACGCGCGCGGAAGATAATTCTCATGGTCGGAGGACGAGTATGGTATACGCTTTCAGAGTCGCTGTGTAAGTACGACACAGTGTTCAAGGAACGTTCGCAATGATCGAGTCGGGCCGATTAAGCGAAGCCAATTGGAAAATTCAAATTACGCGCCATTCGAACAAACGGACATGCCTAAGGTAGAGCGAGCGTTCCGGAACGGGCTCTGCATTTTCATATCGCGTTTCAGCGCGCTCGTAGAATACCGGCCTAGGCGATGGACGATGGTATGCTGATGATGAGCGATATTGCTCGTTCGAGCGAGAAATCGTTCGAGTTTCCAGTCTGGCTAGTGGCTTTACGATATCGGCCTCTCGAAATATGCTTCTCCGAGCGAACAATAAACCATGGAATAGCAAAGAATAAATTGACAACTTTACGCAGCTGTTATTGATAAATTCAACGTTTTCTTTTTCAGAAAATGGAACAACTTTTTAGCTTCGTTGGAAAATAGAATGACGGCGTAGGTTTTCGTAGGCACAGCGGCATAATTTGTTTTATATGCTGCATTAATGTTTATTTATATAGAATGAGTCTTTAGATTTTTCTGAATAGAATGATGTTTTTGGAAAAACTGTATATCCAGTGGAATTTGTTTAAAGTATTTCGAAAGGGAAAGTGACACCTTTGTACAATTATCTAAATAGTCTTTAGGTTTTAAATATAGTTTTTTAAATATAGGAAAATAGAATTTTTCTAGAAAGCTTGTGTAAGGAGCGGAACTTGTTTAAACAATTTCGAATGTGAACGAGATATGTTTAATACCGTCTTTAGTACATCTTTAGTAATCTAATAACAAAAACTACACTTACGTTCTTTACATTGTATGATTCTATAATAATAACAATAGATTTCATAGTATGATTAATAATAATATAATCATCGAAAATTATTTAAACAATCTTGAAAGTGAATGAGACACATTTAAGCAATTATCATTGAATCTTGAATTTTGAATATTTGCTGTACCATAACAATAAAAATTATATTTTGATTGGTATATGCTGGAAGAGACTGATTATATGTTAATAAATAAAACAAAAATGTGGAATAATATTTTTTTAGTTCAGCCATTGTTTTCGAGAAAAATTGTGTTGAAACAAGTAATACTATGGAACAGGTATTAAATACACGTCCGCATGACGAGAATTCGTCATTTTTCAAAGAATCTCAAATAGTCAAATGACGAAAATTCGTCATCTGTATATTACAGAAAATAATTGATTCTTGTTCGTTTAATTCTAATTAAATTAAATTCTAATTTTTACCAAACACAGATAATTTTCACGAAAAATGGTGTAATTATAACCATCGCTGAAAATATCTGATTTTTAACAAGTTACGTTGTTTTTATATAGACTATACCATCTCTAGAGATAGTGTCGAAAAATGCCGGCATTTTGTGGATGGCGGTGCAAAAGAATACCGGACGAATATGTGTTTTGCTGCGCGTCTGACCATGACAAACCGATTCCACTTCCCTTCGTAGTATAAGGCACGAAAACTCGACGTACAATCTTCCAACTCAGTTTTCTCAAAAACAAAGTCTTTAATGACAAAATGTTATTCTTTCTTTTCGATTTCCTTTTTTTTTACGTAGGATCAGCTCTTACACGGTTGTATCACTAGTTACTTGAAACTCTGATACAGTGTAATCAAATATACATATAGCGATAACATATAACTACTACAGAGGGCCGGAAATATATAGCTAGTATAGTTAACTGGTTAATGGTTTATATGTGAATAATAACCTTAACCATGGGTTATATGTTTAACTATCAAATACAACAATTGATATGGCTATTTACAAATTATAAGTATAACTACCATGTATGACAATTGTTATAGTTAATTATAAATAATATGTATAACTATCAAATGTATTACTTGCTATAGTTAGCTATAGATTATATGTATAACTATCACGTATAACAACTATTACTGTTAACTATAAATTATATGTAATATATTATATATTATATACAATATCGCACTTATTACAGTTATTGTAAGTAATGCACATGCAGTCTATAATCAAGTGTAATAGTTGTTACACGTGACAATTATATTATACTTACAATCTACAACAATAATAACTTTATATAATAATGTATATAATATAATATATGTACGTAATGTTTAAATTAAATACAATATTGTACTTATTATAATTATTGTACGTGATAATTGCACATACACTCTACCATAATAGTTGTTAATCAATTAATAGTAATCAACCATAATAGTTGCTACACGTGACAATTATACCTACAATCTACACCAACAATAACTGAACGTAATAACTTAAATCGATTTTTCAAACAACTAAACTAATTCATTACACCGAACTTTATCCTAACACCGCTCCCAACAACAATGACTGGATCTGGTCACGACCGCGTGAAATCACCGGAATCGTCCATCACGCAAGGGTCGAACGGGCCGCGCGCGCGCGCGCATATCTATAGCGCAACGCGTATTGCAAAATACGCCGCTAACTCTCGATGGAAGCGACAAGCCGTTTCATAAATTCATTTCGCGCGGACTTCCTCCTGGTTCAGCGGCGTGGAAGAGGTGGGGAGAGGGGGGAGAGGGGGGGGCAGGGGGCGGGCGAGCGAGCGCACTTAGAGTCGTGGATAATTGAGATATCGGTTTCCCGCGCAGTTCGTAAATTTTCGCGGTCGCGCTGCGGCCCCGTTGTTGCATTATGCATCGCGCATAAACGGGGCCCGGTCACGTGGTGGTGCCCCGGGAAAAGTTTCGTTAGCGTGGTACGAGGCGTGCTGCGGTCGCTCGGCCGTTTTATTCGGGACGCGCGAGGCAGTAAATTAGGCGCAACACTTGTCTCGGATTATCGGCGATTGTAACACGGCCGCCGCACGGTCTACAATGAGGACCCACGGCGTGCGGTGCGGTGCGGCGCGGCGCGGCGATCGTTGCGAGCCCCGACGCGCGGGATAAATATCGTTCGCACGGTTACACCCGTTTTAATTTCAAGCAGTAATTCAGCCCCGGCCGAACGAAAGAAACGGAATCGGATCGAGTCGCGCCCGGGTACTACACGCGTATATGTAAATAGATCGATACGCTTGTTGGAACACGATGTTAATCGGGAATCGCGTCCACCGATTGGATATTTGTGGCCTGCGTAACCGGAGGCTTTATCCTGTGCCGGATGCTGCGCCGTTTCAACTACGCCCAAGGGAATCGGGGAATAATTGCCGGCTGGTGTATTGCGTCGCGTTCCTGGAAAACTGTTGTTCCGTACGTTCTCATCGGATGCTGCGGCAGAGTTTTAACCCTTTGCGCACCGTGCCATCATGGAGGTCACCTACCAGCGCATACAAACCATTGTATTATATGTATAGTGCCGAAGGAAACCCAGTTCCTGGGTGATGATAAGCACGCGAGAATCGACTTGCAAAATGAATATGCGCATTAAAAATTAGAATGCAATAGTTTGTTCATTTATTTATTTGTATTTACATGGATCGGTGACTAGTTTGTCTAATTATCTACGCCATTTATTTATATATGTTTGATTTACTTATCTATTTATTTATTTATTTGTCTACTCTATTGCCAATGGTACAATTCTATTTATATAATATATTACTTATCTATTATGTTTAATATGTACTTTCAAGCGTGTGTATTGAGCGCTATATTTGTATGATACCTACGGGAATTTGTTGTAAGCCCGGAGGAACATTCGTTGAAAATAAACGAATTCGTGCCTTTAGAACCGAGTAAGACATTACAATAATATTCGATTTGTATGAGTTTGTAGACATCGAGGAATATTTGCGAATCAACATTTTGTTTCTTATAATTTTGTGCAGTACGATCAATTTTAAAGCATTCTACAATACACATTCCAGGCTGATTACTGCATGTTTTACAATCATAAGTGAATTAACGTCTTCCATCTTATATTCTTCTGTCAGAAGAAACAATACAGTCCTGTTTTCTTCCTCCCACATTGCGAATATTTTATATATTATTCATATCTATTGTTCATCGAAAATATTCACGGATGTATACTCTGCTCTCGAAAATCAATTCTCAACTGATCACTATATATTTTACATATATATATATATAGTATCCTGAATGTAAGACGATCGTTGGATCTTTGTTAATTATCCTAGCCTATAGTTTTCTAATTTTAAACAACTTTTTATTAAATATATTCCTACATATACAATTATATATCTCAGTAATTGTACCATATTCTGATTTGTTTTCTTCATAGAAACGTACATTTCTCAAAAAGTTGCATTGTAATAAGTTAACTCCCCATATAACAGTTAATAAACTTTAATATCTAATAATAAAATGACTCGCACTCTCGACCATTCTACTTTTCATACTTGTAAAACCCTGCATTATTAATTTCTTCTAAATCGAAATCGAATTGAATTTTTCTGTCATCGAAGTCTAGAAACGGAAGCAAGTAAAGACAATAGAAGAAATAAAAATTACTTAATACTATTAAGGAAAATATTAAGGACAAATAAGTGTTAATCAACACAATGTAAAGAGGAGTTGTAGCGCAAGGAGTTACAATTGAGTCCTGGTGGCAACTGGCAACGAACAGAAAGATCACGTAATAAACTAATATCGAATACCAAAACTGGTCAAATGTGACCTTCACATTATACAATTTGAATATTCGCAACTAATGCAATTATCAGTAAATTATTTATCAACAGTGTCTCCTCGAAGATTTTGACGAATTATAAACATGATCTGCGGGTGGATATATTACTTGTCCTTTCGCGAAGAATGTTTCAATAGTATTAAACAAAATTTACCAATTCGCCACTCTTCAAGCTATTTAAAAATATATGAAGCTAAAAAGAAAAGAATATGCCGTTCTATTACATTTTAGTTTAGATATCACTAAAAAAAAAACATAAAAGTTACTTTGAGCCTACAACGTATTATTAACCCCTTGCCACTCTATTAAGGAGTCAAACTCGTGACAAAGATTTCATGCGAGATCTACTAAATATTAATATTATTAATTTCTCTTAAATCGAAATCAAATTTAATTCTTCTGTTGTCAAAGTTCAGAAATGAAAGTAAATCAAAATAACAGAAGAAACAAAAATTATTTGGTCCTATTAGGGAAAAAATAAAAAACAAATAAATGCTAATCAACACGGCATGAAAGGAGTCGTAGTGTAAGGGGTTAAATTGTTGTTATTAAATACAATTACTCACAGCACCGTATTACGCCATAACTGTATCGACGATTCCAGTTATTTTTATCAATCGCACCGTTAATATCACGATATCCCCCGCCATAGCGCAATGTTTCAACGGTCTAATGGCCGACTGTCGGGACAGCGCAGTTAACAAGGAGCTCGCAATGAAATTAGTTTGTACACTGATAGTGGCAAACCTATCTGGATCGTAATGCCCGATGCCGGCCGATTAAAATCGCCGATACATAGACGCTCCCGCTATAATAAACTACGGCGGGCGGAGGGAAGGAAACAGAATGTGCGACCGCTCGAGAAAGAACGGTGGAAGCCGAAGGGAAGAGAACGCATTATGGACACCGGCTGCTCCAGTGGTCAGCCCGAAGACGGCGTGGGCGCGCACGTATGATTGCTAGGAGTTTATGCTCCCACACTGTCGGTACTATCCCGAGCCGTGGATCATGCGGACCGGCGCAGCTGTTCGGGATCGGGGAACCACTCATGGATCGATCTGCAACACTCGACGATCAAAAGACGGGACGCTTTACGTGTTACTCAATTTCCATTTGCTGGACATTGTACTCGCGCGCATTGTGTCACTTTAAACAGCTGTCACGCGCCGGAAAAAGATTTCCTGACACTCGGTCACTGTGCGGGGGAAGGTCTTTGTGTCGCGCGGTTCGAGATCACTTTGGATTTTTATCGTTGCCAAAATGAGCTCAGGGATATCGACGTAATTGGCGCAGTTTAGGGATTTGCATTCGCCAATATGCCAGCGTATCGTTATGTTACTGATTAGTAGATCAACAGATTACTGGATTTCTAGATCTCTGGATTGCTGGATTAATAATTTACTGGATTCTTAGATACCTAGGTTCCCAGAATTCTAGATCCCTAGACTCTTCGATTAACAGTTTACTCGACTTCTAGATTTCGAGATAACTAGAGTACCGGATTGCTAGATTAATAAATTACTGGTTTGCTAATATTTCTAAATTCTTATATTCCTAGAAGCCGAGATTCCTAGATTCCTAGATTTCCAGATTACTAGATTATCAGATGTCTGGATTGCTAATTGTCACATTACCAGATTACTAGATTCCTAGATTACTATATTTTTAAATTACTAGATTACTAAATCACTAAATTACTGCGTTGTGTTTACTAGGGGTTATGTTTTATTTAATAAATGATTAAGTACTAAATCACTTGATTACTAGATTTTATAAATTCCTAACTTCCTAGGTTATTACTGTATGACTTTTGAATTATTATACTACTGTGTTACTATACACATTACTATATTATTCTATTACTATAGCACTAGATTACTGTAATGATCTTTTGCAATATTACTTGATAACTGCTGGGTAGCTAGATAACTAAATAATTGCTGTTTTACAACGTAATTATACAGGGAGTTCCAAAAATATCTAATAATACTGAAATGCCAATTATCTGTGGTCATTTTAATCATTTTAGGTGATTAAATTAAACAAACAAAACAGTAGACAGTAAACAAAAAGAGGTAAGAGAAGTTTGCCACTTATATCTATTTTCTATTGTCTTGAGAAAATTAAAGGTTAGTATATTAGTCAATTCAAAAATATAAATTAATTATGTCAAGTTTGGCAACGTTTCTACTAATTTATAAATATACAATTTCATTGTATACATTTCTTTCAAGCGAATTTGACTAGTATAATATATATTTACGGGCTGTAAATGTATTGACTACATTTTCATAATTAATCAATGTAAAAACCATTTAATTTCAATTATGAAAGGCTAAATATCACTTGAAATATATTTCGTATTAATCCCATTTTATTAATAAATTATAACAAGAAATAAGATAGGGGTGGAATTTTTTATTGTGAACGTTATATATCGTACAATATTTATATATTGTTAAACTTAACATTAGATACCGCTATTGTAATAAATCTGACATCATTATAGGGCATTTTTCTTTTTAATTTTAGCAATATTCTCCGACATGTAAGTGACAAATCTAACGTCTTAAATTCCATGTCCTCTATCGATGTCTTATGTAAAATTATATAAATTGCACTTTTGCAAAACCTCAATCAACATTTTTCCGTCAATTTGCCTTTTCTCCGTTAATATATTTTTCTTACCTGTTTTCGAATCGTACTTTGCAGGCTTTCTGTTGAAACGAAATACTCTCGCTTCATTTCGTCTAAAATAAAACTATTACCTTTTCCACATCATTTTACATCATAATAATCCTGTGGCGTGTACTATGAAAATAGAAATTCTTTTCCCATAATACCCGCCGTTCATGTCAATAGAAATTAAACTAACAGCACATTCAAAATCAATCATTACGAAATTTCTTTTATTGCTCAACTTTATTTTAAACACAGCATTAGCACGTCCTAAGATATGAAATATTAACTAGTTACAAATAAATATTTCACACCAAATTACTGAGAAATTATGTGATACCTCGTTTGAAAAAAAAAAGAAGAAAGATTGACTTATATCACATAAAACGAAAATACACGTTTCCTTTTTGCTATAATTTTTCCTTGTAAAACACGCTCGCCAAGTGTATACCAAAACAGAAAAAAAAAAAAGAAAAAAAAATGCGAAACAAAAGCGTTTTCCTTTATCCTGCACGATAGGCGCTGCCCCCTTATCGGAATATTGAAATTTACCAGCACGGCATTCAAACATCGCCACACCTCCATTAATTATCAGCAGGCAAAAGGAAGACCGTGAATTTATTGGACACCGTAATCGCAGGATGCCCGTGAAAAGCGTCCCGCCGCGCCGACCCGTCCCGGCGAACGATCGTTGACAGTCGTTTTATTTTCTGTTCCAGATCGGGGAAAATTGACAAGCCGAGTGACAAGTCGGAGGGCATAATCGAGGTAAGTCGGCCGTCCCTCCGGTGGAAACTCGCCGATCCTTTTCCGTTTCTTTTGTTTTTCTTTCCTTTTCTTTTCTTTTCTTTTCCTTTTTTTTTTTTGCCACAACGCTCGTCGTTTTTGGTGGGCCGCAGATGTGGAGATAGCCCATCACGCGAAGCAGCCCACAAACAGACGAGCAAAAAGGCGCGGAACGAGTCCCGATAATAGCGCAGATTATCATAGAAATTATAGCTAAATGTTCGGGGGCATTGGCTGCCCGAAGGCTGCGCTAACCTGTCCACAGGAGGTGGACAAGCAATCTCGGGCGCCTGTACGTTCGCGGAATAGGCTCGCGGTTCTGTCCCAAAAGAGTACGCGCGGCAACGGATAATTTAACGTGATTGCAAACAATAATCGAGGAGGCGTTGACCGTCCAGTCTGATTAGCGATTGCCTGGCACGTTTCTACTGGGTGGTCTGAACGTTTCGGAACACTTTGCGGCACTCGTTTCAGAGATTTTCCATGCGATACTACGCTCGTTTTGTAGCCACGACTTCGAAGTATATAGACGCATAATTTGAATTTCTTATATTTTTGAATAATTATCAGAGAAATGTTAATTGTTGCTCTAGAGCGATGATTTTAAATGCTTCTGATATGAACGATTTTTCACTTATTACAACATTAGCTTTAACGATTCTTGCTTCTAACTAGACTCTTTTTATAATCTATAATTCAAAGTACATATTTTTTCAAATTTTTTATTGCTGTAAACAATAATCAAAAATGTGTTGTGTTGCAGGCCTTGAGCGATGAGTTAGCATTCTTCAATTATACACGCTAAATATTTCATCGCTCGTTTAAACGTTAGCTTTAATATTTACGGTACACGATTAGGCTCATTTCCTAGATCAATCTTCAAGGATCAACTTCTACTTTCTTGAAATTTTTCAATGCCTCCTTTACAAATGTAAACACACAAAATAGTAACCGATTTTCTCATAACCAAAGTTCTATAAAATCGTTTACCGTTTACGAACGCTCGGCAGAAATATCGTTCCCATGCATTCTAATTCTTGTCGTCGGCCACGTTAATTGTATCTCGACGTAGATCATTTTTAGGCGTTCCGTGACCCAGCAGAATTATCTTATTATTAGCACGTTCGGGGAACGAGCGATGGTTCGAGCTTGCTTGAATAGAGAAAAGTGAGCACTCGGCGTAGCGAAGTGATATTTAAGCCGGCAAAAAGGTGGCGGAGGGTCGTACAAAGTGGTACATGCGTCGTTGATTAAGTGAGACTTGTAGGAAGTTAGAGGCAGTTAAGTTTCGCGTAAAGAAACGCGAACGAATTTATTGCGCGAGCTAATATTAATCCTCCGGCCCCGCGAGCGACGTGGAAATCGAGTTCCGCTCGCAATAAGGATCCCGATTATCCGGCTTAATGGGGAGACGAATGGCGCGGATAGATCGAGACTCGCCGGATAATCGAGACATGAGTGAAGAAACCACGTACACCGCGGCTTATGCGTGCCCGTGGGTATTCTATATCGCAGGAAATGCGTTCTCTTTTCGGTTGTTCCGTGGCGAATCGATCACATTCCGCGGGCGTTAAGCGTGCCGCTGCATTATGCGCGAAATTAGGAGGTGGTTCCAGTCGTCGCTTCGATTATTATGAAATACGCATCGTTAAATATTTCTGTTCCATCATTTTGCTTTCGTTTCTTTAACAGAAATTGAATCTGTTTATTTTGAAAGTGGTGCAAAATTAATTTTTCTGTTTCGAGAAAATTAAAGGTTGGCATCGTAGTCGATTTAAAAATATAAATTTATAACATCAAGTTTGTCAATGTTTCTACTAATTTATCAATGTGTAATTTCATTATATAAATCTATTCCAGGCGAATTTAACTAAAGTAATATATATTTATGGGCTGCAAATTAACTTATTTTCATAATTGATCGTCACGCAATTTCTTTTGTAGGTTGGTTTTAAATTAAACATTAGCTTTTTTTAATATTAGATATTAATAGTAGTTATAATTGACTTAGAACCCTTTTTCAAAGTAAACGATCTAAATGTAAAATTAATTATGGTTACCTTGCAGTATCTGGCTTCACTGTTCTATTCAATTTTTGCTCATTTTTGACAAATAAAGGATAATTCATTAATGTTAGCTGCCACTGTAAATACCACTGCAAATGTATTTCATTGTGATCGATCGTTGTAACAAGGGATCTTTATTAATAAAGGGATATAAATCATTTTCTAGACTGTCATACATCTAAAGCTGTCATCTTGAAACCGCCATTTTGAATGAAAAATTTCTCAGTTCAGTTTTGTCAATGGATTACAGATTTATTAAATTTATGACAAAATTAAGAAGCTAAAATTGTTACACTGTTTGCAATTTAACAAAATAATTAGAGGAAACAATTTATTTTTATTTAACATCTGTGTCGTACAATGAGTATTACATCTAATATAAGCTAACGTCAGCATAAAAATAAATACGATTATACTATTATTAAAATAGATAATACGTATTTAACATTGCTAAAATTGTATATTAGTCTTGCGGGCCATATAATGTTAAGAACTGTTATAATCGATCGAGCATTTAAGAGATGTCGCTAATTGTTGCCATAATTCAGTTTTAAGTGAATTTCAATTGGAGTTCAATTGAAAAAACTAGTACGACGATGACAATTTTCTCCTAAACAAAACTTCTTAAGGATAAGTAGCATTTTCCTCTTCTTTTTACTTCCCTTTTATGTAATCCTAATATAAAGAAACTACAAATGATTTGCAATCTTTTTTAGACAACGTTCCGTAAGAGTATAGAAACTAATAATAAGAAACATCAAATATATTAGGTCTGCCGGGAAATTCTATCTGTTCTTAAAAAGAAAGAAAATAATCAAGTTTGTATGCCCCCAATATTTATTGTATTATTACCATAATTTAGTATAATCGTAACTTATGCCGTGACGGTGATTTATGAATATCATTTTTGTTAAATATATGTCGCAAATAAAATGACATTAGCGGACATAATTTTCCGGTGGACCTAATATATTCGATATTATATACTATATGTTATTATATACTCGATACGCACATATGACAACTCTATATTTACTAATAAATTATCTATTTTAAAACGTAAATAAATAAGATCGTGACTTTTGGTGAAAAGCTACCGATCCTTGCGACTGCTGCGCCACGGAACGTTGCTCGGGCTGTCCACTGTGCAGCGCAGCGGCGCAGCATCACCGGGATCCTGATTATGTTTTAATAGGCCAGGGCTCCTTTTACCAGCGACGATCCTTTATTTAATGGAAAAACCGTCTGCGGAATGCGGTCGTAAACTTTTCCCTCTTATTGACAGTTTCTTCGTCGCCCGTGCGTTTTCTTTAAAACCAGAAGTCGTAACTTTCGACAACTGGCGAACTTCTTGCCGCATCCGCCGAGATCTGCTCCGCCGATAGTTTTTGCCCCGTTTCGAGGACACCGGTACCAGCGACCGGCCAATCAAGCCGCCATTTTTTTCGATAAATCTGATAACGAGGACTGCCGTGCATCCATTAGATTCCGGGCGACTGTGAAACAGAGGATAAATGAAATCGTACGAGCGCCGCGCGTTTTGCTTCTCTTCGTTTCGTGCGATTTTAAAGTAGACGCCGGTCATTCGGATGGAAATGGGGCACGGTGTAATGGAATCCGTGGGAAATTAGGCGAGGTTTATGGCTCCGATTTGCTGGATTCGAGGTTGCTTAGAGGACAGAGACAATCTCGCGTTCCTATTTCTGTTCATTTATATTCATCAATGGTTGAAAGTCGCGCGAAGTTCGCTGATAATGTCGACGATTTTCTTCGAAACGAAACATGCTGTAGCATAGTACAAGTAAAATTAGGTTAGGTTTATGTCATCGTTTTGCCGCAATTGAAATTGTTTATAAAATGTAAACATTGTAGTATCTCTATGTTTATTTTCGCCTATGCGTTGATGAAGACAATTCAGTTTATTCATAATGTAGGCGATTTTATTTTAAAAGAATATGTGCTATAGTATAGTACGAGAAAAATTGGGGGAGGTTTAAGTCATAAAATTATTATTCTCTCATTTGTTTTTAAAATACTATTAAATTTACTATCGAATCTGTATTTGAAAAATTATCTGTCTTCTTCAAGTGTATTTTTATAATATATAAAAATAATCATATATTCTATTTTATAAGTCACACCTTTCTTTATTGTATTTTATTGTAAAGAAAGTTCATCATATTAGGTAATTAATTTCACGATGCTGTAAATTCTAATCAAACTCATGTAAATAACTTATATTAGTGACGAAAATTAATAATATCTCGTGGTCGTTACCAATCATTTTGTTGAAGATGAAGTAAACGAAAACATGATATTTGTCAAATTAAAGAGGAAAAATTAATTACTTAATCTGCTTCAAATTTGTTTTTAATTAAAACACTTCTGATTCTATTACACAAATCCCACATTTCCTGAAACGACTCCAATCAACAATTATTTCTGTCAATACCGTACATTTGTTCAAAATATATGCCAAATGTGACTTATATAATAGTTAATATCATAAAAACAGAAGAAGGAACTTTGAAATACCGTTTCTCATATTTACAAACCGTGAAACTTATTAAGAAATGAAATTAATTTTTATCCAATTCTTGCTTATTTAAGAATGGAGCCAAACAAATTTTGATTTCGCACATTAAATTAGCAGTCTATTAATCATTCAATGGCATAGATCGCAAAAAAAACTATTGTAAGACGTCGCTTGGCGGTGTTCAAATTCGTTTAAAAAAAAAAAATGTAGACCTTTGGCAGTTCTAGTTTTTGTCGACTTTCACTTCAGTATCGACAGAAGTCGAAGAACGAGAATGTTGCACAGTGAAGGAATGAAAACGGAGGTCGATGAAGCATTGGATCGATGGTTTTACAGTGGCGGCGACATATGTCTTCGAGCTGTCTTGCCTCGAAGTGGGCAGTGCCTGTCATCGTGGCTCCTCTTCAACAATTCAATATAGCATATCTTCGACGAGTAGCAATCTTTCCGGCTTGTCTAGCTCGGAATGTCCTCGTGAAAAGATCATCGATCATCATTAGCTGCCGCTCCGGGACTCGGTATTACCACCAGCGCCGGAGCTTTAAATAATTTCATCAGTCTGTTCTCCGACAAACCTAATTCCTTCGTAACCGGCCGTTGAATTTTACGATCCGGACGGAGAAAAATCGGTGTAAAATTCTTGTACGAAAATGATTGAATGTCATAATTAACTTCGTGCTGTCACGGCGCCGTATGATGGTTATCTTTATGGTGCTGACACATGATAACAAATGTATTATTATTTTTATTAAATAAATTTGAAAGCGTTGCATTTTTATCGATATTTATATTTGCATATTACTATTATAGTATGTATTGTTATTCAATTTTAATTGAGTTGTAGTGCTTTATGGAAAATATAGATTATTCTTAAATAAATTAAAGATCATTGTTATTTTTGTGTCATCGATGTATAATAAGAACGTTTATTTAGATGAATTGAAATAATTTGAGATAAATGCTATTTTTCCCTCTTTGACACCGCGTTTGATATTGTCAAATTTATTATTTATAAAACAATGTTGGAATCAACTAATAGTGACACTAAAATAAATTCGTAAATTTATTGACATTTAGAATTGGAAAATATTGGCAATAATAATAAGTTGAAAAGTCCAGAGAAAATTCCAAAAGAATTGTCAAAATACAGTTATTTAAAACTGCTCAGTGATAAATCCATTTATCACCGACAATGACAAATTCATAATCGTCGAATGAAACATCGACTTAATCACCGTCGTCGATGTTTCAAACATTTCTTCACCCGGGAAAATCGCTAATTAAAAATCGCGGTGGACCTTTAATTAACTATATGAGGCACAGGCTTTCAGAAAATAAATAGACTCGCATGGCGCAGAAATTTTCTCGCGTTTTTAACTAAATAAAACTAGTATATATTTATCGAAAACATGAACAACAAATAATTCAATTAAATTTCTTGTTCTAGAATGAAATTTAAATAGTCTCACTGTACCAAATGCGTTCACGAATGAACAAAGTAAACGTGCAGCTATCGCGATATTACGAGGAAGGTCTAAAAAAACGCTCCACCATACATTACCGTACATCAAAAGGATCGTTTTAAAACATTTCCAATCCGACCGTGCCCCAAAGAGTTAAACTATTTACTCGGCTTCCCGTGCTGGAAAAATTCACGTGTCGGAGAATATCGGTTGACGTCGCAGCCTTGTCGAGTTTTATGGCGCCTATAGATTCCCATAACCGCGCGGCCAGTCCGAGCGTGGAGGACACATCATTTACTTTTTTTTCCATTCGCAGCGTATATGCGGACACATGATCCCCGAACGACACGCGTGTCGCGAGCGCGCAACGGCGTATTAATTACGCAATTAATTACCGTCTAATTACCGGCGTCTCCGGCACAGCCTCTTCAATCTCGAGGGGAACAGGCTCTCGCGGCTGGATTCTCGGGTTCCTTCGGCAACGCGGCTGGAACACTGCCGGTATGCGTGCACACCACGCGAATTCCGTGGCCGGTGGTTTTGCAAGCGTGACGTGACACGCGAGCTTCCTGTCCGCCGCGGAGAAGAACTTTAAATCTGCCTACCTGCCAGCTCGCATGCCCTTCGTCTTCCTGCGCGTGTTTCAGACGGTGTCCGGGGCCTCGAGAACCCCGTCGAACACGCCACGCGGAGAACGCGTACCCGCGATCCACGTCTGGATCACTTTCGATTTAAGAACCGTCCCGATCCACTCTGTCACTGTCCAATGGATACAAAAGGTCCGGCGAATCTCTGATTGGAAACGTTCTCGAATCGCTCTACCGATTTTAGCCGACGCGCAGCGAGGTATTCGCCCGACGTCGCTGGTCGGAAATAATTGAACTTGCGCAAAATGTGGAAACCCTGACAAAAAGATTTCGATTATATCTTGAATAATCACGATCTTCGATGTATGTAGTCTTTCATCTTTAATCCTTACAATGTAACCCTTTGCACTCGAATGGCGACTCTGCGGCACAATTAAAATTCTTGTAACACGTTCCAACATTATTTTTATAGATATTTGTCAAAGCTTAGATTTAAAAATTTGTTGAAAGTGTAACTGTTAAATGAGCCACGAGACTCGATTTCATATGAGTAAAATTTTTGTTATATTTTGTTATAAAATGGAAATACTAGAAGCCAGAAAAATTATGTTAGATCTGCAGTTGAAATGGCTTCGAGAGCAAAAGGTTAAGTAACCTTTAATTGAAAGATGCAATGGAAAACTTCTGCCAGGGCTTGTGTATGTATAATGAGCAAGTTTAAATATTTTTGAACGTGTATATATCTTTGCAAGTATTGTACAAGTAAAAAGTTTCACGATATGATCAATTTAATTAATAATCTCTATCTTCAATTTATATAATCTTTAACCTTAATCCTTATAGTTTAAATAACCTTTGATTTAATTAAATTTATTATATTGTTACGAATATGGATTATTATTTAGTATGCCGAGACTGCGTTAAAACTTTTTACTTATACAGAATTTGCAACAAATATTCGTGGTTTAGAGTTATAAAATGTTATTGTTGCAGCTATAAAGAATATAGCTGAAATCTAAGTAAAGGAAGCGAATACAAAGTAACGTTATTTTTCATTTATTATCGAAAAGAAACCACAGAGAAAACAAAATATTATGTGAAAAAAGTAGAAATGTTAAAAAAAAAAGGTTTTTCGTCATTATAATTATTACCATCGAAATTATTACAAGTAGTAAAAGTATCGAATGACAGTCAAAGTTTCTTCAAAACAATTTTTTACTTCAGTTTTGTATTATTTAATAAATCACAGTTTTATACAATAATATATACTAATTTAGTTGATATTCTTTATTTTGCAACATACAATTGACTTATCCAACAACGAACCAGCGATCATTATGATATTGATTATACTGATAGAAGAAAACATGGAAGATCGATTATTTTCCGTATAAATTTCTGTAATTACGTTCTTATTCGAATAAAATCATTTTCGAATGCATCATTTAAAATATTTGATATTGCGTAATCATGGAGGTAACGACCACGTGGCACCAAATTGATCATTCTTATTGCTTTTTACAGGTAATAAGTAACTTACAATTGAGCTCCCAAGTGGTCATTCTCCACATGCTCTTAAATGCATCAATTACTCTTATATTAATTATATTAATTGTGGTACTACAGTATTGAGCATATTTTAGTACAACAATGTTGTCCAGATACATATCATCTCGATAAATTTTTAGTAGTTCGAGTATTTATTCGATATTGTCGAATAGAATTCTATTCGCATAAATTATTATACGACAATTGAAATTGTATTCGTTTAAATTATTATCCGGCAGTGTCAATTACAATTATATTCGTACAAATGATAATGCGATAATGTCAATCAAAATTGCATTCCTTCCTTTTTTTATACCCGATAGCGTCAAATAAGATTGTATCAGCAAAAATTGTATCCGACAGTGTTTATTAAAATTCTATTAACACAGATTATTACGCGATAGTATTGATTTTTGAATTCGCGTAAATTATTCGGCGACAGTGTCGATTAGAATTGTATTCTCATAAATGATTATGCGATAGTATCGATTAAAATTGTATCCGCATAAGTATTCGATAGTGTCGATTAAAATTCTATCAACATAAATTATTATGGTATTCTCACAAGTTATTACGCTATAGTGTCGATCAAGATAGTATTCGTCTAAATTTTCTAAACAACACCATCAAACAACACAGTGTTCACATAAATCTATATACGATATCATCAAATGAAAATCGTATGCGTCCATCTCCACCTTTTATCCGTCATCCGAGCGAATCGGAACGTTGTCCAACCGTGGTGCTGCCCGCTAAAGCCAGAAAACGATCAAAACGCTTTTCATTTACGTCGAGGCAGCAAGAAACCGAGATACAAGCGTGCACGCAGAAAGATAGTAACGATTAGTACAGTAACGATTCTTTCTTGCCGCATAGCCACGGCCGATTGAAATGTAGCCAGTCCTTCGGCTAACGATAATCGAGCCCGGTCATAGGGGGCTGGTAAAAATCGGTGGATTAAACGGCCGCTTGATCAGGATGCTTCGTCACCGTTCAGCACGTCTCGCGTTTGCACTTTTGCGCACTTAGCGACTTAAGTGGCCCCTGGCTCGGGTACACGGACGAGAGAGAGAGAGAGAGAAAGAGAGCGGGTTAGAGGTAGTACTTAATGGTCCCGCGTGGCCTGCGGTACCTGTCCGGTATGCTGCGCCAATAACGGCCAAGCATTACGACTATCGGCCGCCATTAAACCGGGAGCATCGCGCGATTTACTTAGTTATACCGTCTCCACGGGTCCCTTTCCTGAAAGCTGTGCGTGTGGCAAACCGGCACCTGCCAGCCGCGGAGCCGCTCTTGTCCTTCTCCGATACTGGTCGCGTGAACTAGCCGCGCCGGCCAGGCCCGTGATTTTTACGGCCGGAAAAACTCGCCCGTTCCGATCCGATCCGAGCCGACCGGCCCCATCGGCCGTCGCCCGGCGTCGTCGCGATTAAAGCGAAAGTAATATTTCTGCGGCCGTGCAATCTTCGACTTCGATGGTCTATTTGCTCCGCCGGAGCCGGATTAACGCTCATGGCTCCGCCGGGGAACGCTCGGCTCCGACGATCCTACGCGCTGATAACGAGATACCCAGGCGAGTTTAATTATACCGCGCGACTATGATTTTCGTTTCGATCGCCTATTCGGAGCTACAACCCGAAAAACAAATCGACGCGTTGCACGCCGGCCAGTCGCGATTTTTAGACTCCGGGAATCGAAGGGTGACACTTGATATCGGCTATTTGTACCGGGTGCGGAATTCTGGAGGGGAGAAAAACGCGGGCTCCGTTGTTGTTTATGCGATTTTAGGAGGGGTTTATGTCATCGTTTTCATTGTTTCGAATTTGTTTGAGAAATATGGGTCTTGTTCTATTTTTATGTATCGTTGAGAATTTAGTCTGTAGGTACTTATGGACAAGATTGTTGTTGCGTCGTATCGTTCGCCTCGTTTGGCGGCTTAGATCTACGACCGTTTAACGAAGAAAGGTTGTAAGGCTAACTCCGGAGAATCCGTTTATTTACACTTTGTACAGAAGTGGTCTTAGCTACAAAGGACTTGACTGCAGATACAGCTAATCTCGATATAATGACGTCGCGATTTGTATTAGATAAATGATTCTTTGAGCTTGCTACCTCGGTGCAAGAACGATTCTTAACTTGCTGCACTTGTTTGCAAAAACGATTCCGATATTTCGTCGTCGCACAAGCTTTAACGAAAGCTCGGTCGCAGGAGGAATTAGGTGGAAGTGGAAAAATGTCTATAGTAGGGATAGGAAGGAACTCTGCGGTAGGGGGTGTTTTAGCAACAATTGACAGGGATTTCCTCGAGGTCTGAATGTACCGTAAAAATAGACATTTCCAAATAGCGAGTCTTTATCGGTGGTCTAACCAGCCAGAGATCTACTTAAAAATTCTTAAAAAAGAATGTCTGAAAAGTAAATCGAAGCAACTGTAACTAATATCACTCGAAAGCGGCTGGAATCCGCGAACCTGCAGGCAAGAACCAGTTCGCTCCGGCAGCGGCTTGCACGACATAATAACTCGACTATTATCATTATCACTCATCCCGAGCAGCCCAGCAGATTTTTGCGCGACCGGTAACGGTCGCCATAAATCCCCTAGGCGACGGAACACGGTCCGCAGAACCAAAGCCACGGTTCCGTACCGGTTCGGTACCCACCGGTTTCCGCCGAGCATTAAGAGTATTGGCCTCGATTAAACGAAACGCGCCCCCGATTTATTCCGACGGAATCTTCTAAATATCGCTCTTTGTACAAGGTGTCCGATTTGAACCTTTACAAGACGTCGCGTCGCTGGTCATAAACGACATTTATGTTTACGAAGGGGGCACGGCTAGTTTGTGACAACTCGCCAGAAATACTCCGTCTTTCAGTAATTGTTTTCAAATGCGGCCTTAACCTCTTAGCCACGGCTGGATTTTGCGCAAATACAGTTTTTCATAAGTAAATTACCATTTATTTTATTATACGAGCCGTTTATTTTGAAAGTGACCTAACTCCATTTATCTTCAAATCGAGATATTTAAGGGCTAGCGTTTCAATGAATTTAAAAACATAGGCATAGGATACTAATGAGTCAGACTGCTTAACTGTATCTAAGGGTGTTAAATTTATATTTCCTATTAAAATAGTGGCAACTATTAAGTGTATAATATGCGTTTTCTTATCAAGAATGGAGATGGGCCACTTTCAAAATTAACATCCAGATTCGTTGTCTTTGAAGGTGCCCAAGTCCATTCAACATAATTTAAGTCGCTTCAAATTGAAAAAAAAACAATACTTAATTTATTTTACATATCTTTAAAACACTTTGGAAACTTAATTTATGTGATTCAAAACATTTTTTAACTACAGAACGTACAAAACATAAAAAACCTTTCTATATGACTTGTAATATTTGTATTTAATTATCTCGTTAATAAATACTTGAATAACACCTGTCGTTGGTCTGACCACCTTTTTCTTGTTTATATTTAAACATATAGCTCATTCACAATATTTAAATTAATAATGCTTACCTTCTATTTCCATTTGAAATTCAAAATATATAAATTCATAATGCTTACCTTCTATTTCCATTTGAAAGTCAAAATATTTAAATTAATAATGCTTGCCTTCTGTTTCTATTTGAAATCACAATATTTGAATTAATGTTACATACCTAAATCAGATGTTCAACATACCTAAAAAAAGGAGTATAAATTAAAATTAACTATCCAGAGAGATGAATGATTTAACAAAGTAGCTTGAATATCCAACCCAATAGTTAAGATATAGAAAATTACATACACAACGTCCATACTACCAATCAAAAATCTGAAATTTATTTACACAAGTTGCGAACAGCGAGTCAGGTTTTGCGAATCGCCCATTAAAGCTCTGTCGGTTCGCAACGAAACAAATTAATACGCTCTGGCGGCAACAATGCACGTTCGTTTTTTTCCGATAAAAATCTAAGGAAAATAAAAATCGAGATTTCTCAAATCGAGAGAGTAATTAAAAATTATTGCGAATCAACGCTTTAAGTAATTATGATCAAACACATAACCTGACGAAAGGATGAATGAAATAGCAACAGAGAATTAAATGTATAATATATATATATATCGGTCTATTTAATTGCCGCGGTTTACCATTCCGCGTCGGACATTGCGCCAACGCGAGAGCGTCGCGTCGCGTCCGCGGGAAACGAGTCTCTCTGTTCGGACGCAGTAATTAGGCTCGTAGTCTAACGACGAGGCTACACCGGTGACGGGACAGGAGGGCGCCTCGATTCAGGGTGAACAGGTGTAACGACGCCTGTAAACTCAATTAGGGATGTCACCGACGGAAAAATCACCGGTGATGGTGAAATTGTTTTTCTCGGAAACTGGAATAGTTGCTGGAAATTGTAATGGTCTGTCGCAGGAAAAAAAAGCGGTCCGACCGGGGCTACTGTTCAGGAAATCGATTTTTTTTTCTGGTGACAGTTTCCTCTTGCTGTTATTACAGTTGCCTGGGTACAGTAGTGGACAAAAGATTCGGACGAAATGAACGAAAGAAATCGATAAAATGCAGCGTACTCGATACGATTGAATTTCCATTTGTCTTAGAATAATATTTTTTGCCAATCCGGAGCGTCGTTCTTCATTGTTTCTTTAAAGCGGTCTCTATGTTCTGTTAATTGAAAAGGTTCCAACTCTCTTATAAATGACCCAACATTGATTCGCATATTGTTTAAATTTATTTTAGCTGGGACATCGGATGCGGAATAAAAATAATGAATGCGTTTATCCATTTTCCAATTATTAGCCTGTCTGATATATATATGTGAAAAATGGAGTACTTCCGATACATTTTTATACGACACCTAGTATATTGTTATCAGAATTTTAGTAGAGCATCGCAAGACAAATCCAACGAGTATAATGAGTATAGACTTTCGATCATTGCACCTCGAGATACTTACGTCTGAACAATTAAATAGTCAACATTCAGACGTAAGTATCTCGAGGTTAAATAATCGAAAGTATAGAATCATTATACTCGTTGGATTCGGATTTTCATGCTCTGTTAGAATACGTATGATTCAATTGAAAATTAATTAAAAGTTATTTATGAAAAAATGATTAGGTAGCTTACTTTATATTCTCGATTAAAATTAGGTTCATTTCGAAAGCTGTATAATATAGACATAAATTTCATCAAAATGGAGAGCGCTACGACATATTTAAATTTCAACGAAAATCGAGAAAGCGAGGAGAAGCTTCTCCAATCTTTTAATCGAACCGTTCAATTATAAATTGCATAATTGGCCGTTCGATTATAACAAAAAGTTTCCATTAAAATGAAAATTGAGACGGAACGGATCGCCTCTCGACGCATAATAACGGCGGACAGCATTAAACCTATTATGATACTCGAGAGCGTCCGTAGCGAGCTCAATCTTGTCAAGCCGCGTGCGTTATATATTCCGGTCGAAATTAACGCACGGTAATATCTCGTCGGTAGTCGGACCTTATAAAAATGGCGGCGCGGTGTATACTGGTTCCGAACGAAATCACTGAACGATTGATATATCGCTGAAAGGCAACGTCATCATTAGCATTCGACTCGATAATATTTCTCGAGGCTGCTATTACTACCTGGCTGCTCGCAATCAATTATACGACTGACACATCGCGCGGGGATGGATGGAATCACGGCAATTACTGGTAGCCGGATAATCTGGGAATCGAATGATTGTAATGGATCGGCTTGCGATGGCGCATTCGACCTCGCAAACTGGCCAAAAGTCCATTTAACCTTTTATAGCTCTCTACCACTTTCAAGACGCGTCTACTCATTTATCATCGCTTAATGTAACTTCACTTTCAGCTACAATGTTGCACAAGTATTTTGCTATGTTGCGTCACTATTATTACCAGCAATATCTTTCGTTTTAATTTTCAGTTTATATTTCAACCGTTATTGCAGTTTAATGTATCTTTACTTTTAGCTAGAATGTTGCAAAACTATTATACTATGTTACTCCTCTTTTATTACTAATAATATATTGTGTTTTAATTTTCAATTTATCCTCCAACCTTTATTGCATTTTAATGTAGTTTTACTTTTACCTAGAATGTTGCAAAAGTATTTAGCTATGTTGCTTCTCCTTTATTAACAGATAATATTTTGCTATTTAATTTTCAAATTATGCTACATCTGTCATTGAGTTTTAATGTAACTTTTCTTTACTATAACAATGTTGTAAAATTATTTTACTCTATCGCTTCTCTTTCGTTGCCAATAAGTTGTCGAATTTTAATTTTCATTTTAACGTAACTTTACTTTTCAGCTACAATGTGGCAACAACGTTTCGTGCTGTTGCTCCCCATTGTAAACCCACAAGATTTTGCATTCAATTGTTAGTTTCATAGAACAGTGTAAATTCAGTCCTATTATAAAACATAAACTCGTTGATGATTTATACAGTCGCGAATAAATATTTATAGACAGCTTTCTAAAACGGGATAAATTGTTCAAAATTCGATCAAAAGAGTTGAATCTCGTTTTTGATGATAAAAGTATTACGTTGCTTTACGATGCGAAACAAATTTGTGCAGAAATTGCTATGGAGTGGAATTACAAGAAAAATATCGTAATCGCGTTTTTTAATAATTTTTTTTTTTTTTCTTAGAGGTTTTACGTCGCATCAGCTGCAAGCCTATTAGCGACCTTCTATTTAAATAGACCTTATATTTGGTTTATTAAGCCTGTATCTTTCAGAAATTTTAATAGGTCCTTGATTTTGTTGCTGTTTTTAATAATTTTATTTAAGCATATAACGAAAATTTATACGACGCATTTTTTTTTAAACCTGGTAATTTAACATGCTGAAAGTTTCGACGAAATGAAGGAAATTGTTAACATATTTATTGCAATATAAGTGTCTATAACAGAATCAATATGCATACAATAAACTGATTTAAATGAACTATTTTACTGATTTTAACTGACTAATTTAAACTACATTAAAAAAAAACACTTAATCCAAATTGTTGTTAAAATACTACTATAATCTAGAATTTCTAATAAAATGTAATTTCTACAAAAACTCCAAATCTAAATTTCTATAAAATTTTATAAGAACATAAAACTTATAATAGCTTACTCATAATATAAACATAAAATATAAAATATAAAGTACTAATAAATATAAAAATAAGAACAATATGCAATATAAAATAACTCATAGTAATTATTATACTTATAGTTACAATCATTAATTATTGATCGAATTACTTATTTCCCAACTCTGGATCTTCCATCATAAGAAAACGAAGGCGAACATTCAAAAACGAAGTTCACGATTTTACGATGTAATTACTTATTTCTAAAATATCTTTGCAATCCGGAGTTTTACAAAACTTCGATTTTTGTCGTCGATACCGTTAAAAGCGGACGATGTTGCGCCGGCCGTTAAATGTCCGAGGGTGCGGTCCGTTTATCGATTAACCGACGCTTATCATGTATTGCGCTTATCGATCTTGCTTGGAAATCAATGATTAACCGTGGCTTTTCTATATACAATGGTTTTTTCGATCAGTACGAAGATAAGGATTCCATTAGTTGAGTTCACAAGCAATATGATCTAATGAAACTATCCTCCGGGGTTATTGTTGGAAAATCGTTCGGCGTTATGGCTCACCTTTGATTAGCTGGAATCATTGATGCGGCCGTTTTTATAGGCTTCCGGTGGGCAAGGAGATGAAATTCTTTTAATAGCGCAATACGGATAGTAATTAGAAGGGAAACGAGCAGCTAAGGAATTCAATTCTATTGCCAATAAATTCTGATTGAGATTTCGAAAATAATTACCTGGTTCGTGTTAACGATTTCTCCTCTATTGTTCCGCTAACTTTGATTTATATTCTCCCGATGAATTGTACAGAGGTGAATCTCAAATCTGAGTGAACCTATTGGAAAAGATATTGGAAATAGTTAATGTTCGTATGGGATAATATTTCAAGGTTTATTCGACATCCATAGCGGTAAATAAGTGAATTGAAAATATGATAGTTATTTATATTGTGGTAAAGAATGTTATTAGTTGCAGTAATATATTCTTGAGGCGTGCTGGAAATAATTTTATGAAATAATATTTCATACGTCTAGGAATCGATTAACTATTTGAAACGCTATTTTTGATAATTAATATTTATGAGAGAGAAGAAACCTATAAGTTTCAATTAAATAAGGTGAGATATTATACAGTTTGTGATTATTTTAATGTAAACTTTTCATTTGTAACTAGTTAATGTTTAATATCTTAAAGAATTTTAATGCTTTGTTCAATTTAAAGTCGACGAATAAAAGAAATTGCGTAACAATTGATTATAAAGAATAACATTATCTAATGTTAAGTTTCATATTATGTAATTATAATTAACGTTCAAAATGAAAGATACTACTCCTATCTTATTTCTTGTTATTCTTTATATTAAAATTGGCTTCACACAAAATATACTTTAACTGATATTTAATCTTTCATAATTGAAATTACTAGATTTTACAATTGTTTAATTATGAAAATGTTGTAAGTCTTATTTACAGCCAGTAAGTACATATTATTTTTGTTAAATTCGCCTAAAAGAAAATTATATGGACAAACTACATATTTATAAATTAGCAGAACCGTTGCCAGACTGAACATAATTTATATTTTCCAATTGACTAATGTTCTAACCTTCAATTTTCTCAAAACAACGAAAATGGAATTGCACCACTTGCAAAATAAATTCTCAATCAATTACTGCAATTGGAACATTTGACACCTGTTTCCATTTCACAATGTCGCTTTTAACGCGATTGTTTGATCAGCAGAATTTCGTGGAAATAATATTTCAGTGTTTTACTTCGCGCAGAATAAAGAAAATTTATTTGTTTCAATTAAACACGTTCGGTTCGTATTGTAAAAAACATTTTATAAATACTTATTGTATATTTGTAAAGTTAATTAAGTATTTCAAACAGTATTTCATTTAATAAGTAATATAAATATATATTTATATTTAAAATATTTATATTTCAAGTAATATAAATATTTTAACCTATGTCTGTAGCAGATCTGCTTTAAAAGAGAGCGAGAGAGTGAGAAATAGAGATGGATAGGTAAATAGATGGAAAGAGACAGAGAGAGAGAGGGGGGGCGCTATTAGACACGCCCTTGTGTTCTCGGTACAGTGATGTTCTTACACTAACGAGAAGTACAGTAATTCAATTACCTCGCAGTAAAATATTATAGTGGAACGGTACAGTAGTAAGCTGAAGTGTAAGTGAATCTATTTTCTTCGTTTTGACAAACCTGTAAAAATTGACGTTATATGCGATTAAAATTTATTGTTATTAGACTCTAGATGGTTATGCACAATAAATACGCGATGAAAACATATTCTGATTACGCGCGAAAAATATGCTAGATGAATATACAAAATGAACAATATATTTCGCAAAAGGTGAAATGAATTATTTTAATCACTTGTTATTAAATGTAAAAATGATAGTTTTGATTTTGTTTCCATGTATTTGAGGCGTTAGATTTGAGTTATTTGAAAATCGTATAATTCACTTAGAAATGGTTCATTACCCCTAAATTTCAACCCTTACAATATTCAAAAATCTTGGCAAGACTTATATCAAAATGTTTACAAGTGAATGATTATAAATTGATTTCATATGAAAGCTTGTGCAATTTTGAACAAGAATATGTAAATGTAAAATGCAACCTCTTGTATAAATGTAACCTCTTCAATTTTACCTGAGTTTTCGTGAATAAATGTCTGAGCCACTTCAGCGTTTTGTATGCGTTCAAATGAATCATGGGTAAAGATTAAACTCTCGATATTATGCAGAATGAATACGTAGAAAAATATGTGTAAGGAAAGCATCCTTGCCTATATTAAAGTTACCGCGTAAATAGGTCGATAAGTTAGATCTCCAATAGCATTAAGATAATTGAACGAATAGACATGTGGCGTCAGTGCGACAATATAAGTCGAAGTACAAAGAATTGAAATTAAGTATAAGAAAATTAATAAAGAAAAATAGTGTGAATAATAACATTGAATGTTGTTTCTTTGTTATTACAGGTAGGATAAATAATTAATATATAAGTATTATAATAAGTATTATCTTGTTCAGAATAATAAAATCTTTGTTATTACAGAGAAACAATTCTATCCATTATTCATCAGCGACCTGCACATTGAATAAATCATTATAAAACAACATTCAATGTTATTATTCACACTATTTTTTTTTATTAATTTTCTTATACTTCATTTCAATTCTTTGTACTTCGCAACCTGCACATTGAATAAATATACAAGTATGCACATTATATATATATATAAGTATGCAGGGAAAATATACAAAACTGACAGTACATTTTTATCTTCATTGGACGAAGTGTAATAAATAGCTAAATAAATTGCACGAGTAACAAACATTTCTAACTTGTTGCGTACTTCCAACACTACGATGCCATCAAATTTAATACTAAACGAAAAATTACAATTTATACTAATTAAAAAATTACAATTTATACTAATCGAAAAATTACAATTTATACTAATAGAAAAATTACAGTTTTTACTAAACGAAAAATTACAGCCTTACTAAATGAAAGATTCCAATTTATGCTAAATGATCAGGTGTTCTAATGCTGTTGATGGCGTAAAGGGATGAGGTAAGTTTTGCCAGAGGTAGCGTATTTCCTGCACGGTCCCCGTAGACAGTGTTAAAATATTAAAATTGCTACACATTTGTTATTCACAAGGAATTACAACATCGGTAAGAGAGTGGCATGATGGGCCCTATTCCACGCAATTATGGAGATAACCGAAATGAAAATATTCGCGTGTAAGTGACCACAAGGTCCACTAGATATACCAAGAACCGCTCTCGGCGTTGGCTGTTGCGTGCTAGAACTGGCAAGATGTCGGATGCAGATTCTAAAACGGAGAAGTGACTCTCTCTCTCTCTCTCTCTCTCTCTTTTTCTCGTTCTTCCTCCGGTGACTCAAAGGAAGCGTGTTGCAGTTGCAGGGCGTATACAGCTCCCAGGTGAAGGGTCACCGGAATCACTTCGAAATCGAGCGGTATCGCGTGTTTGCCATTTCGTTCTCCCGCTGACCGGCAATTATCATACATCGCGGAAAGATTTTCAGTAGTCGTGATTATAATTACGCCCGCATACCAGCCATAAGCGATCCGCGCGCGCGCGCACATTAACACCGAGTCGGCTCCGCGAGATGGGCTTGGTCTGCTATTACCGCAGTGATTTAGAGGATCTGGCGATCGAGACGCGGCGGGATCCCCGCGCTTTCGCATCGTGTCACGGTCAGTCGAGTTTAGAACGATTTTTGCGCTCCGTAGGTCTCGCGGCCTTCGCGCGCACTCCGTGAGAAAATCAATTTCAAATGGAAAATACGGATTTACTGGCTCGTTACCAGATCGTGTTCGGCCTCTCGACGGTGACGACTAAATTCTTCTATATTCTACGACAACATTCTACGGTGTTTCCTTAACACTAGAACTACCAAGGGCGGTCAAAATGACTTGTTTGACATTTTTTTAAATTATAACTCATTTCAGCTGCATTTTGTTTCAGAAAATTTTGCACGACTTTTTCTAGGATATATAAATAATCAATTCTATAAAACTGTTATGTTTCTTTTTTATCATTTTGTTGTAAATTTGTATGCAGTATACCTACCTGTACCGAGATGAGTCATTTTGACCCTCCCCTCACGGAACATAGGTTTTCGGCACTGTTCTGTTGTATCGTGGAAATTATTGTCACACGTTACTTGTAACACAACCTTTAGTCGTAAAAGGAGATACTTCAAACTCAAAGATATGTCAACAACCAAAAAATTGTTTTTCCTACGACTTACACTGTTTGACTTGGTCATTACTTGCAGTATTTATTGCAGGCAAGTTTCCTCAGATTACTTTCAGTCGATCATTTTATGCACAAGTATTTTATAAATTTTTGCTATTCAATTACTATTATTATTCAGGTTATATTCAATTTTTGTCCATAAAAATAAAAAATATATAAAAACTAAAAATTGCTGTCTTTTCTTAAATGACTTGGTAATTTAAAAAAACAAGTCATTTTGACTCCTCCGGTAGAAGTAGGTATACCTCAATCGTCGATAGTTCTAGTGTTAATAAAGCGACATATCTCAACGGTAACTCGGGCACGTGCGAACCGGTCTAAAAATGGCCATTTTTTTACAACAAACTCCAGCCGAGCATTTCCATTCGAGTCGATTCGAAACGAATTGTTTCAATAATCGAGCATACTTTCCGAATTTCTTTCCGTCGGATCGTGACCGCTATTATCACGGGTCTGTGACGTACTCCTTTATACGTGTTTCGTTGATGTCCAGTGATCTTTAGAGAACGGAGGAATCGAAATTGACGTTTTCATAGTTGATCGAGCGAGTCCGTGCGACGGGTGTCGAGGAAACGGTTCGCTCCACTTCGCCGTACTTCTCGCCGCGTTATTGCGATATTAACGCCGCTTAATATTCCATAGTTTTAGTTATCACTGTTTCGTCCCCGTTCGAACGATACCCGACTATTTCCCACGGTTCACGCATGAGGGAATATTGTAATCTATCACGGCATGAAAAAGTAACCGAGATATCGCGACGTATCGAGCTTCTCGATACCGCTACGTTTTATTATTCGCGGTAACGCGAGTTCCAACGAGGGCGTGAGAAGATTATTGATAGCGCATAAGTTCATTAATATTCAACGACGAGGAGGCGGAACCGTCAGCCAGTGTAGCGTGAAACCATTGACGAGCACGGCGAACGACAATCGGCCGGTGGAATCTAATTAAGAGCTTCCGAAACAGAAAAACCGAACGATTCCGCTCCGCGGCGATTTCCGCTCATTGAAATGTTATTAACTGTTCTCGCTCGTAAACCGGTCCATCGGAAGTCGTTATCGTTATTAGTTCTAGGCAACTAGAAAACTTCCTCCTTGGCCGGTCGCGCGCGGCTCGTGTAGGACGCGACGCACGACGACCCGCTCGAGTTCAACCCGTTGCACTATAATAACGAGTCAGACTCGTGATAAAGATTCCATGTAACATCTATTAAATACGAATATTATTAATTTCTTCTAAATCGAAATCAAATTGAATTTCTCTATTATCAAAGTCTAGAAACGGAAATAAATAAAGACAATACAAGAAGCAAAAATTATCCGGTTATATTAAAGAAAATATTAACCCTCTTAGTGCCGGAGGGCCGATATATCGGCTCGCGCTGCAGTGGCGAAAAATGCCTTATACTTATACTTCTGTTATTTATGTAACTTTCAATGAATATAGAAAAATTGGCGTCACTGTTTCATTCTCAATTTCGCCCTTAATACACTGCTTTTTGAATTATGTAAATATTGCTTTTCCTTTGGTTTTTATGAGCCTTTTTCCAAACCCTAGTAACACCGCGAAATTTGGATTTTCGCTCGACGCTAAGAGGGTTAAGGACAAATAAGTGCTAATCAAGGCAACGTGAAAGGAGTCATAGTGCAAGGGGTGTCAAACTCACCTTATTTTCAATGACAAAAAGGAAATGTGTACTCCGATTTTTAACCTTTTTATCTGAACCTATAACGAAAATTTGGAAAAAGCGTTTTGTAGATGTGGGTAGATAGGTGAATTAATCGTACGCGATGTGAAGTTACTGTTTTTTACTAATATATATACAAATATACAATATTTCTCCGCTGGCTTACTGACTCGGTATTGTCCTCACGGAGAGTGTTCTTTCACGACGTTTATCGTAGGACGCGTCGTAACCAAGTGTGTTTCTTAAAAACTATAACTTCGCGCTTGCCCTGGTAAAATTCCGAAACAACCCTGATTGGCTAACCCGCGCGCTGGGTATTTTCCAATCAGTGCTGTTCGTGTTTCCGTATCACCGCCTACTCCTTACGCCCTTGGCGTGCTTGTTTTCGGAACGGCGAGGTGACCGGAGGGGATGCGTTTTACCGCGCGAACGTGGGACTTTTCTTCAGGCCACCCGCGCCGGACCCACGTGCACGAAAGTCGATGCGCGTCCGGCCCAAGTACTCTTCAGATAATCCCTTAATTTACGACGGTCTCTGTTTGCTATTGAGGACCTTCGGAAAAGACTCTAATAAACATGCGTTGCAAAGATCTGGAGAATGTCGACTCAAAAATAGCTTCGTCGAACGAGAGTCGTAAATTACGTTCGTTGTTTGCACGAAGAAGAGACTTTCTCTTGTGCGCACGACTGGGCGCTACATCGATCTCAACAGCTTATATTCATGTTGAAAATTTTATCGACGTCGGACAAACAAGTGTGTTTTTCTAATCCTCTAACAAAACGTATATTTCATATTTTCGTTATACAGAATGTACCAGAAATCGTAGTACAACCGGTCAAGGGGTGATTCTACATAAAAAAAGAGGAAAATATTTTGGTATAACATTTTTTCATCTAACGCTCCGTTTTCGTGAAAACCTTTTGACAAACAGACGCTTGGCAAATGTTATAGACAGTCCTACCAACCTAGGAAAAATGAAAATAAAAAAAAGAATAAACAAAGAATTTACATGTTATAAACAAATTCACCTTACTTTCTGTTCACAGTGTTACATTGTCCTTATAAACTAACGCTCGCCTTACAATTACGATACTACAGATGTATCTTTAAGATCCGAATAATAGTATATTAACAAAAATCAGTGGCCGGTCATTTTGACGGATTCCATAAATCCGGCGTTAACATCGCGCGCCCGAAAGAGTTAATCCGTTGGAATCGCGATCGGTATCTCGCTGCGCCCAGCGAGCTCGGAGCCGCTGGCTCGTCAAAGACCGCGAGCCCGGGGAAGTATGATCGGGCGCGCTGTCGCCGGGAAACTCGCATGAATGTGTCGTTAGCGGCCTCACAATCGGAATCAGTCCGCGGCTCGGACGGCGGAAGGGAGAGAACGGTTTTGCATTTAGACGCATTGCGAAACATGTCGCGGCAAGAGGACCATAAAGTACTGGAGTAGAAACCGTACCCCTATTCACGGACCGGCAATCTTTCTTTGGCCGATGTCGTGTGGGCTTTTGCTCGGCGGAGGTCGGAGGGAGGGAGGGGGGGGGGGGGTCGAGGCGCGGACGAGCGGCCGGGCACGGTTTAAACCAGTCGGTGGCAATTTACTTCTTGTGTATGTTTTACGCGGCTCCGATAAAGCCGCGGCGCTTATCAGCCAAAGTGCTTCCCGTGGAATTCACGCGTGCCGCCGGCGCCAGAGGCCCGCGGCATCCAGACGGCCGCGCCGCGCCGCCGCGGATCGGGCTCTCTTTCAGAGGCTTAATGCTGGCTATGATAATGAAACGCGTAATTTCTGCCGGCCAGCATGCCGAAACGGATTCCTGTCGCGCGGTGCTTCGCCGACACGACGCGCGGCTCCGCGACCGTACCCACGTAAGTACGCCGAACATTGAAATTCTAAACGCCAGATGCGACTCGTACCACGAGCATAATGGGAGTAGGCGCTGTTGTCATTGCGAGGCACCCATTGAATTCGTTAATAAATTCTACGGTAGGGAAGAGTGCCCGAGAGAGAGAGAGAGAGGCAGCGCCGTTCGCAGGGGCTGCCGGTGCTACAGTGTTGAGATAACGGGGCGCGGATCTCTTTAACGCTTTTCTATCGAGCGGTGTTAAACGACTCTCTAATATATATTTAAATTTCGTCGTATTGCTCTAAACAATTACTTTTATAAATGAGATTAACAGTTTTATGCCTTCCTTAAATTTGCGTATGTGGTATTATTATGACAATTCTGCCCTGATCTAAGGTAGAGCAAGTAGGCGAAGATCAACTACTAGTCATTTTCCAGATAAAGTGTTGAATGTATATGTTTTGATTGCATTATTTACATTCATACGAATTCTGTGAAAATTGTTTAGTAAAGTTTGACTTTTGTCAAATAGTATCCTGAATCGTACTTCTGTTATGACTTTTATAATATCGTACTACACGGTTCGGAAAATACATTGCTGAAGGTTAGAAATAGAATATGGTAATTTATAGAATGATTTGATATTCATTTATATATTCATTTATTAAAGAAATTTATCTACACTCTTAAACATCGAGGACAGTAACAAAGTTTCGTGTTTCCTTATATGCTTCGCGTACCCAAATCGAGCATTTCAAACATTGTGTCATATTCTCGAAACGAACTTCTTCGCATAAATTGCAAAATCAACCTTCCTGATTGACCAATAATAATACGATATCGAAAACTTCGTAACAGTACGATCTAGGCAACATGATAATGCTTCGGAAAACGTGATCTAACCTCAAAATTAATTTCAACATGCTTTTAGAATCTTCATAAATACTACACGTAATCCAAGCTAATATTAGCATAAAAATAAATACGATTCTACTATTACTAAAACAGATAATGCGTATTTAACAATGCTAAAATTTTACATTAGTCTTACATATTTTATAGATATTGGCAGGGACAGTAGAGAAACACTTTCTTGCGTATCATAAAATTTTAATAACTTTTGTGATTAACTGAGCTCTCAAGAGATTTCATAAACATAAAATCTGAAATATTTGCTTCTATCGCTACAAACTCTAATTGTTTGCTTATACAGGGTGTCCTAGAAATGTTGCAAACCCTCGAGACAAATGATTGCTCGGATCATTCGAAACAATTTTTCTGTTTGCGTAAATGTTCTCCGCGGCTCCGTTTACGAGTTATTAAGAAAAAAAACAGGGACCGATCAGAAAATGAGCACTGTCCGCCCACGCTATAGCGACCGCGACGATGCATTGGCTGCGCTGAAATGCGTCAGTTGTACTTGCTCCGCGATTGGTCCATGTTTTTCGTTAATATGACGTTAACGAAGCCGCGGGAAACATATATTCGCTAAGGAGAAAGCGGTTCCAGAAGCCGGCACAAGTTTTCGACCACCTTGTATAGCCTCCGCGGCTGCTATCCTCTATCGCAAAACAAAGCGGAAAGAAAATCGAGCAGAGGCCAGGAATCCGGCGCGCGCACGGTTCGAAGCCGATAAAATCGGCGTTTTACGCGCCGCGCCGATCTGCTCGCTTCTTTAAAATCGAAATCTCCTTAATGCGAGCGGCTACCGGGCGCTAGCAGGAATTCTTCCGCGAAGTGGCTCGATAGATAAGTCCCATTATCGAGGAATAAACGAAAGTGCGGTCCGCGAAGACGCGCGGCCATTGTCCCGCCGCACAATCGGTCGGTTTCATAAAACAGGTGGAATTAATTGCAGAAAATTTTCTGAAAAATTGTAGAAGTTGTAAAAGTTGTGAAAATGTTTTAGACGTTTCCTAAAGACAAACGATGACTTCCGTGTTATTAGTGTAATGACTAGAGTGCGGATTTTACCAAATTTATGACAAAAGCGCGCACCTGACATATAACATTATATGTATGAGATTTTAATTGTTACTGCAGGGTGTACTAAAAATGTAGTAAGCCGTCGAAACAGAGGACTCCTGAGATCAGCCTGACGGTATAAATAAGCAGCTGCAAAAACTGGAAATTTTTAACTCATTTCCAACCTAAATGGTGTAGTCTATTATTTATCCATTTTCTTTATTAGAACAACGGGAAAACAACTAAATACGAGTGAGCTCCGTGATATAAATAATCGTATTATACAGACGTTATACAGACGTGTCAGAAAATGTAAAAATTAATTCGGAAGAAAACGATTGTAGTGATAGTGAAATTATCCAATCAACATGACAAAATCATAAAAATATCATGGAAAATAGTGCAAACGAAAACATATCGCTAAATAACAGCATACGCCAGGTTTAAAATTAATCACATTATAGGAAATTATATGAAATATAATCGATGTCTTCAAATTATTGTAGTATAAATCTACTATATACAATGTACTATTTTATTACATATAGCAGATAATATTATATACTATACTACTATACGCTACAATGCCCTATATGTATAGTATAGTGCACTGTATAATAGTGTATATATTTATATAGTATACACTACATTATATTATTACATTATATAGTCTATACTACTGTGTACCATATTATACTATTCTACTATTATACTATATAATAGTATATTATACTATTATATTACATGTACTATGTAACATTATCTACACTACTACTATACTATGCAATATGACGATTCCTAGATCCACGTTTTGCAACAGAATAACAACGAGTTGCTGCTACATAGCATCCGGAATGGCGCGAAGTGCAAAGGGTTAAATCGTAGGACAATCGGGAAGAATTTACTACAGTGTAAGAACGGGATCGGCGAAAGAAATCGGCCGCGGGATTATCTGGCACGTCGATCGTCGTTATCCACAGCGGAGGAGGCAGCAGAAAAGATCGGAAACGTACGAGGCGGAGCGTCGGGCTATCATGAGCCTAACCGCACGAGAACTATGGCCGCGCGCACCATTCCGGAAGAGGAGAACACGGGGGAAAAAAAAAGAATGAAACGGGCCCGCGTATCCCCGGGCCCCGCATTATTGTGTACACGTGCGCCGATCCTGGCGCAGTTAGGATTGTGCACGTGGTTGCGCAGGTACTTACGCGCGGGTTCGCGCGTACGGAAGCACGGCCGCGCTAAATGAGGGCGAAGCTAATTAGATGGCCCCGCGGTCGATACCTTTTCCGCCGCACAATGCGATATAATAATTCGTGGCCTCTTTAATTGGCACACGGGCCCATCGGGACCGACCTCTCGAAATCGTAAAGAAAACCAGCCGCCGCGAGCCGACGTCCCGCGATTTACATGCGACGGCCGGCATTTTATTGTTGCCACGCAGCGTTTGTTGCCCGCTGCCTCGGAAATTGTTTACAGATTTGTTGTCCAGCGTGGAAGAACCTTTAACCATTTCACTACTTTTTATGGCGAAAGGTTCCTCGATGCTTTTTGACGTTGATGTTATACGATATTTTGTAAGTCGAAGTTGGATTAGACGACGGAGTTGGAAACTCTTGTACGTGTTCTTTACGATGTCGTGTAAATATAGAAATATTTTAAGAATTTTACATGTAGTGGTTCGGTTGACAGAAATTCTTGAAGAAGTGCGTCTTTATGGAATAAGGTCGCGACGAGAGGTCTGCTGAAAAAGACATTGCAAATAAGTAAAAACCAATATTGCAAGCTGCAATTTTTTGATTATGTTCCTTAAAGTGTTGTCTAAATATAGTAAAATTTTTATGAAAATATACGCAGCCAGTCGGACGTTAAACATTTCCAAAGCGATGCTATCAAATGTTATGTCAAATGAAATTAAAAGAAGAAGAGTCTTCTTCAAAAATGATATTTCAAAGCAGAACATTTTGTAAACGATGTCCGAAGTATCGTATAAATATCGTTCGAAATTGTTACAACTAACAAGAGAAAATAAAAATTGGAATTCAACGAGTTACTAATTCAATGAATTTCTGTAAAAATGAAACTGCACGAACTGAATCTCAGACATTTTTGGATCGATGCTAGAGGACGATTGCAGCATTTGAATGATGCTGATCGATAAAACACGATACAAAGAATTTCGAAATTATTGTCAAATGGTTAAGGGTTAATTCAGCCTGAACTTTCTGTTTTCGTGGTTGATCCTCGAAATGGGTGGAGCAATTTCGTTAGATTCCCTTAGCTGTGCCTGATTGGGCAACCTTCAGTCTCGCCCTTCTTAGGGGCGGGCTGTACAAGCTACAAAGGAAGGGTAGTTGCCAAGGGGCGCAGAAAACCGGCGCTCCCCTAATTCGTGGGATCCACGAATCGTAATACGGCTGGCCGGTTCTCACGCATCAATTTTTCAAGATCGCCGCTTTCTTATAGACGCGTCGAATTATTCATGAAATCGTGTTTTCAATTCATGCAACTTGCCGAAAGCCTGTTGAGCAATGTTCAGCCACAGCTGGGAGAAACACTATTTTAAATACGTGTACTGTTTTTGGAAGAATTATCTATTTATATTAGGGTGTCCCGTAAGCTTCTTCCTTCTTTTTTAATGTGAAACCATTAGACGATATTTGTTGTTTAAGGTCGATTTATTGTGTTATACGTGAACCGTTCTACTCTATTACCGTCCTCCATCTCTCAGGAAGTCTCATTATGCGCTCTTTCCAAAACAGTTGAGACTTACTTGCAAAATATTCGTCGAGGTCCGTTTTTATTTTATTTTGTTCCTCCGGTGTCAGTCTTATCGCACTAATTGAACATTTTTGTCTCGGGTTTTCAATCGCTTAATTACACTCGACACAAGATGCAACACCGAAACACAGCGCGTTTTGATAGAGCTTCATCTGATTCGGATACTGTGCTCAACTGAATTTAGACATTATGTGAAAAGTAGCAAGTTTAATTAACTTTAAACCATTCTGTTGACATTATTCATTAAATATAAGTGGTTCCTCGATTATGTTCGCACTGACGGATAAAATTATATATTTCTTATATTTAGAAAGAAGTACTTTACTCGTTGGCGACAATATGCTTTCCAGAACTAGATATTTTATTTATTGTAACCGTTCTTTGAGATTGTATTTCAAGTAGTATTTTATTTGAAATATACTATGCAGCATGAATAACATTGTCGCCAATGGTGGATGAATTTTATTTTCTACTTTAAGTTATCAATATACAGGGTGGTTCGTGCAACTTGTGCACCGCGTAAATTTTTCAATACGCATTTATTTTTATGTGTTGGGTCGTTTCGACGATTCGAACGACAATTTCTTTCTCCTAAATGGAATACTATACATATTTCTTACATAAAAAATGTCGAATTCTAAGTAAAAAGGTATGGATTTTTATTCGCCTTAAACATGATAGTTTATCCCTAATTTCGCTTTATTTTTTTGAACATTTTCTTCACGTAATACCATTTCTAATCCAATGCATATTTTGCAAGTTGTAGAAGGTGCATAAGTTTCATACCTTTTATATATGTAATAACTATGAGTATTGAAAAAAGGCTAATATTTTCAACTAAAATTTTTTGTGTACTCTTGAATATATAGATTTTATTAAGATAGTTAAAAGAGAATATAGTCACGAAATATTGGAACCGAAATGTCAGAAAGTGTATCATCTAATAAAATTGGTATAAGTAATAAAAAAAAAAACGAATATTTTCTACTAAATAAATTCATGTATGTTTTTTAAAGTATCAACTAATAAGAAAAGAAGTTTTGTCAATTTTTATCTGATCGATCATTTCATAAAAAACTTTAACGTATTACTTCGTTACCAAGTGCTAGAAGCGCAACGATAGAAACAGAATCACCTAATAAAATTGCTATAGATAATAAAAATCTAATATATTTTATTGAATAATTCTGTGTATATTCTTCAAAGTACAGACTAAATAGAAAAAAATGTTTCGTCAATTTTTGTATATCCTTGATTTCAATAAAAATTTTAAATTGATCACCTTGTTACCAAGTATTAGAATAAAAAAAAAACCATTTTCAATTGAAAAATATATTCCCCAAAGTATGGACTAAATAGAAAAAAAGTTTAATTAATTTCTACCTAGCCACTAACTTGATAAAAACTCTTAAAAATCTGTCTCTGTCGTCGGTATCATTACTTTAAACGTTCTCTACAATATTAACAATTTGCAAACGCCATAACCGACGAGAGTTCATCAGTGCATCATCAATAAAATCTTAAAACACCGCTAAAGAATCAGTTCCGGGCACGTCGTCGATTCTTTAGATTTCGTTTCGCTTTTGATACGCACGTGGAAAGATTAACGTTAGCAGATCCCGTGCCTTTGTCCGCGCTAGATGAAGCCGTGTGGGTAAGTTCGAGCAAACAGAGAAACAAATAGCAGGCCAGGTGTATAAGCAGAAGCACGTCCGTTTGATTGCAGTCCGTAGCAGTAGGTAGCATTTCATAATAATTATCTCGAGGGGTCCGAGAGAGGCTCCGAGGCTCCGAGGCTTGCACAGAGACTGGCTACACCGATCCGCAGAGATCGTTTCTCCTCTATAAGGTCGTCTTATTAAGGAAGCTATCATTAAGCCTCCCTATCTCACCTATTACCGTTTACTGGCCCTTGCGATTCGCTCTGGCTATTCCACGCCGATCATCAAACGATCCCTGCTTACGTGATTCAACCGTTTCCTTTAAAATAGGTCTCTGATAATCCATTGAAAACATAATTCGGCTTGGTCGAGCATCGTTTCAAATCGGACTATCGAAAGAGAACTTTTTAGAGAAGATTTTATTGAACGGCGAATTTCGTGTGATGCCATTTTCTTGGCGACAAGAGGGGTGGATTTATGAACAGCACGCTTGATATTCGAAACGATGCGCTTAATGTGAATTCATGTACAAGTTAATACTCTATGTACCGGAGAGTTATGAATATCTTTTAAAATATTTCATTGGTTTTAATTTAGTTATATGGACAGCTTATTTTGAAAGCGGTGTAAGTTCTTGTTTCGGGAAAATAGAGGTTAGCATACATAGTCAATTCAAAAATAGAAAATTAATTGCGAGAAGTCTAGCAATGTTTCTACTAATTTATCAATGTGTATTTTGATTGTATGATTTTTGTTTAGGGGAATTTAACTAAAATAATATATATTTACAGAGCGTAATTAGAGATACATCACTTTAATAATTAAACAATTGTATAAATTGTATAACTTTAATTATGAAAAATTAAATATCACTTAAAATATATTTCGTATTTATCCAATTTTATTTATAAATACAAGAAGTAAAAAAGGAGTATTATTGTTATATTTAATATAATAATTGCTATTATACCTGCTTTTGAATGGTGCTTTGTACATTCTTTATTGAAACGAAATTCAATCATTTCATTTCGTATAAAATAAATTTATTATTTCTCCTGTTGATCATAATCATTTATAATAATATTTATATTATAATTTGCAATAATCCTATGGTGTGTGCAAGCAATTCTTTTTTCGTAATTTCTCTGCCTATGGAAATTGGACTTACACCACTTTTATAATTAATCGCTACACGATTTCTTTCACTTATCAATTTTAAATTGAACAAAGCATTTGTATTGTTTAAGATATTAAATGTTACAAAGAACGATTATAAATAAGCAGTCTGAAATAAATTAATCACTTGTATTTCATACGTAAATGAAACGAAATGTCTTCTATAAAAGAGCAACGTTGCCATTTCAGCCATTTGCCTTACAATATCGTGTCAAACTTGTTATGAAAATTTGAAACGTGGTCTACTAAATATGGATATTACTCGTCTGTTGTTAAATTTAAATAAAATTCTATCCCTCTTTTACCAATATTTAAATATTGAAGTAAATATTTTCAGACAATAAATATAAATGATCTGTGTTAACCGACGTCGCTGTGAAAGAGGTCGTAGCGCAAATTGTTGATACAGAAAAACAAAATGATGTGTGACATAAACACAAAACATCAGCTGAACATCTCAAAAATAATTGTACTTATAAAAGGATATCACAAACACAAATTCTTGTTATTCTTACACAGAATATCGTTTAAAAACGATAAATATATATCTTCGATAAAGAAACGTATGCTAACCTTAAAGTGATCTTGAAAACGCCCACGTATTAAAAAGTTAATACCGCCATCTGATTCAAAACTCGAAATACTAATATCGTTTATAATCTCAACTTAGTTTCAGACACCATGTATACGACAAATTTAATTTATTTAATACATAGAAAAGAAAGAATAATAATAATAATAGAATCGTATTAATAATTGAGATACATTTAATTTATTCGATAAATAGAATTCCGCTCTACGAGTGTAGTAACTGCACTGTACTGTAAATGTACTGTACCGTAATTGTACTGTACTGTGCTGTAATTGTACTGTACTGTAATTGTACTGTACTGTACTAATTGTCTACGACTTTAACTAATAATGAAGGCAATTAGATATCTATCTAAGACAATAAGACATCGTAGATGCTGATGACGGCGAGCAAGGATCCAATAGATTAGGGGTCGTAGAGTCCCCTCAGCGTCACAATGCTTGCGTACTCCCCGAAACTCTCACTCCTTTTTGGCATTATTCATGCATCGGACCGGACTTTGCGAGCTGGGAGGCACAATGAGGAACGAGAAAAGATATTCACCAGCTCCTCAGTCGGAACGAAACGATTTTCTTTCTCACAGCACCTCTTTCTGCCGTCTTCTTTATCCCCGGGTTGCATCCGATCACGAACTCTCTGGTCCACTTTGCACGAATTATGCCTCTCCGTTTGGATTATGGTAAATCGCCTGCATAAAACGAAGATTTTATTTAAATCGGCGGCGTGGAACTGGTCAGATCCCTGGGACTCGGACTCGTTCGTTAGCAGCAGTCCGATTCAATTAAACCGTGTGCTAGGTGCACAGGTGAAATTCGCACTCTTCAACGGACAAGCATGATTTTATGAGTTACTATGATTGCGACGCAACGAACGCGATATCGACAATAGACCGTGGATTTATGCGTTTGTGAGAGAGAAGTGGAATGGCGAGAATTAAAAAGGGGCAAAGATAGGATCGAATAAACAATGTCGATACATTCATTTTATCATGTTACTATTATTTATTTATTTATATATTATGTTTGGCTAATTTGTTTTGCAATTAATGCAGACAATTTTTGTGAAATGAATGTATTTGTAAACTGCGAATGTTTATAAAATTTTAATTAGCGCAAAATCCTTTTATTAACCGAAAGATTGTTTATTTTATAAAGAGACTAACAATGCTGTTCTACCTTGTCAATTTATACGTATAGCATTTTGGGAAACTTCACGTGTCATAAAAGCATGAAAATCTGCTGTCTGATAACAAACGAGGTTCATTTCAATTCAGTTAATTATTGTGTATAAAAGAATGTTGTTTTAAAATGAATACACAATTTTTTGTGTATTCTTTAATGTATAAATGTAAATAAATGTGGCAAAAGGACAAACACTAGATCGGAATAACCAACAGACTGACTCCTAATAAAATTGATATGATTAATAAAAGGAACGAATATTTTCTACTGCATAATTTTGTGTATGCTCTTCAAGGTATTGTTTAAGCAGAAGAAAAGTTCCGTCAATCTTTTTCTTTAATCATGTATTTGATAAAAACATCCAAAGCAGTATCTCGTTACTAAGTACTAGATGCGATATAATAAAAAGAGGGTCGGCAGATGAAAATTATCATAATTATTTAAAAGAAAGTAACATTCTTGACTAGAGATTTTTATGTGCATTCCTTAATGTATCCATTAAGTAGAAAAAAAGTTTTGTCAATTTCTATCCAGCCATTCACTCGATAAAAATTCTTAAAAGATTACCTTACGAGGAATAACGTCGCCTAGAAAAGTCATTAAAAACTGAATAAACGACGTTAAAAGTTTAAAAAATCGTGCGGTCGATTATCTTCGCTGAAATTTTGAAGATATTGTAGTATGCGCACTAAACTCCGGCATGCGACGCGGCAAACAAAAACATCCCCGTCGCGAAGATGGCGGCGGATGCACCTCGGGAGGCTAAAGAGACGCATTTAGGCTTTTATTGCATAGTTATACTGCCTTATAATGCGGCGCGGAGCGCGCTGCACGGTACAAAGTCTTCATTTTCGTGATAATGCCGGCCATAATTCTCGAAGTGGCATGCGAGGAGTACGTGCCGCTCATAAACGGGCAGATTGCCATCTTTACATCATTCAAGGAAACTTCAATTAGCTGGTAATAAATGGTTCGATAAAACTTTATTATTCCGTTCGACAATCGCTCGCGCGAGTTATGCTCGTGTCAGCGCACCGTTCGACGATTCCACGTGCTATGCGTATTAGGCCACAACAACGAGTAATTTATTTGTGTTTATAATAACACGTTATTGGAGTAAGCGTGCAGGAATTAATAATGAACGATAAAGGGACAATGTAAAAGTGAATAGCGAAAAACGAAAAACAATAATTAATTGTCGGAAAAATTCTCGTGAGAAGAATTAGTATCAAAGACGCGACAGAAGAAACTGTAGCGAAAATCGCGCGATTAAAATGTTGCAATATGTAGTTACAAATAATAGTTACAATTAATCGAAAATTTCCAATAATCGTATTTAGTGATATTACTGCGGATTTTTATGCAAAACGAAGCCTATCGGTGTATTAGTTGCAGAAATTAAAAATTAAGTATTAAGACATTTCTTTTATTAATTACACGGAGAGATGTTACTGTCACATACTGTGACAAATGTTACTGTTTTAATCATTTCGGTAAGGTGAGAATAAGGTGTCGGTAACCTAAATTCTTATAATTCTTATGAGATGCTAATCTGATAAACTATTTTCCAAACGGAATAATTTCTTATTTATATATATTCTTATATATCCTTGTGTACTATTATATATAACATTTATTTATATACTTATACTGTTATAATATTGTTTATAAACACTTAGATGACCGGTCACGAGATTTCTCGAGTTTCAATGCATACGGGAACAACAACGTAACTTGTTAAAAATCATATATTCTTCAGTGATGGTTATAAAAAAATCACTTTTAGCTTCGTATTTGATTTATTTTAAATCCGTTGAACTTTGTATCTGCTAATGTTTGTTAAATGTATTTTCAAAATATAATCATGTGCGCGTATTATATTATATCACAATCTTGTGTACAAAATGTAACGTAATCATGTATTTCATAAATGTCTGTTCATATATTTTATAATTAAATGTTAAAACTTTGTATTTGCAAATGTTTTTAACTTTCTATTTGCAAATACTTGTTAAACGTGTTTTCAATTTTATATGTTTAGTCTTGTATTTGTTGAATGTTTCTTATAATTTGTGCAACAGTTTCTCATACGCTTTTAAAACTATCAAAGACAAATGTGCACTCATTCGTTGCTTAGAATGCTGGCATTTTGTGAATGACGTTGCAAACAATTACCGGACGAATATGTGTTTAAAGTATACTTCAGATAATCTTGAGAACATAGAAATTTTTATTTCCTAATTGTCGATAGTTATTTCTTGTTTGTTTTCGTTTTCAATTGCTTGAATAAAGATTCAAGATTACGATTACGTTAGAAAAAGACCAAAAAAGAACACTGATTTCGTCGATTCTTCTTTCGTTGCATAAAAAGCAAGAGATGAGATAATCGCTATCGATACTAACACGTGTCCTAGGTTGTCGAAGGTTAATTTACGTTCCTTCTCTTTCAATTCTTTGACTAGAGATCATGGATTACGATTACGTTGGAGAAAGACCGAAAAAGAACACCGATTTGTTGATTCTTTTTTCGCCGTTGCACCGTGCGGCGGTGCGCGCGACCAAGGAAAGCAGCGCGGGCTGTGCCCTCGGCCATATTTCAGAATCAGCAAGGTTGCCAGCGAGAATCGCGGACCACGCGAGGGGGCCCCGGTAAACCGTAATCCGTTTAACCGTGGCGGGCTGACGCGCAGTATTTCGCGCTGACAACCGGGACGGAGTTTGTCATAATTATTGACCGGGGTGTCAGCGGGCAGAGCGTGGCTTCTGCCAGCGGCGCGGCGCGGCGCATGCTCCGCTAGATGCGCGAATAAATTCGAGCGGCCGGGAAAAAGCGCCGGCTAATTAACGACGATTCAACCGCTAGATACCGTCTCCTCCCCTACGGCTTATACCGTACAATGCGACCCCGCAACGAAATCTCCGCCATTTCTTTGCCGAGCACGCGTGCAGGAATGCCGGCTAGACTCGCATAAATTCCGCGGAGGCTACCGCCGAGCCGCGGCCGGTCGCCCCATGGTTTATGACATTAACACAACCAACGGCAATAATGCTATTAGAGTCGAGCGTGCAAAATGTCCGATGTTTTCTGAAACATAGCGACGACTCCGCTGTGGCCGTCTCCTCGTTTATTCGCCTTATTTTCGGCTCTGTTCACCTTCGCTTAACACGCTGCAAGGCCATTACTTTTTCAACGCCGTTGATTAGCGTGTTAGCGGCAGCTTGTTTTTCATGGGAAATCGAAGGTGAAAGTTTTGTAACCGAGGATTTCCTGCGAAAGCTTTTAGGGGCGTTGGTTTTTGTTTAACTCTGTTGGAAGTATGTGGCAGTATTCGCGTTCGAAATATTTAAACGTCGTAGAAATGAAAAGAACCACGAGGGGGAGGGGGATAATGAGAGGTTAACGCGTCGACGCAAAACAAAAGTCTACTCTCAAATTCATTTGAAGGATGTTTTAATAATTTTAAATGGTGTACTGTGTTTTTGATATTGCAAGTTGTAAAATGTATAATTTTAGTGCAATAAACGTGCTAAAAATTCCTTTTTTCGACAGCTAAATATCAGTGATACTCTCTCAGAAATTATTGGTGTCGCTGTGAAAAGATCGTTTTAGAGAAAACTACGCCAATGTTTAACAGTCTAGGAAAGAAATTTTAATATCTACAGTTGACAAAGTAAATAAAAAGACAGAAAAGCTACCCTTATTTGTTTCACAAAAGATGTTCTTTTTCGACTTGGTAGGTCACGTTTTTCATGGTAGCGAAATAAAAATACAGCGTTCCGCTTAAAAGAATCGAAATGGTCTTTGAATGATCTTGAAGAATTTAGTAAAGAAAATGTAATGATACATTTTGCCTTGATAATTTCTTTCGAAACAAGTAATATTATTATTGTATTCGCAATAAGGATTTGAAATTTAATTGCCGTCATTCCAAATCACACACTTTGCTGAATGAAGTCTCTCAGAATCACAATAATTAAACAGCCAAATATCTTTTCAATTCCAAATCGTGTTAATGTTACCGACAGACGATGCGCGTCTTTATCAGTCCTATGTTTCTGATGCGCGCGACCCTAGCCCCGCTGTCTTTTGTCTCTCTTACACGCAACGCTCGCTTCGCATTCGGCGTGCACGCGAGACAGTTTACAATGTACATTTATAATACATTTCTAAATTATTAAATTATATTTATACATTACGTGTGTTCGTATATTCCATTGCGTCAAGCTCCTGCTATCAGGTTATGGGCCCAGGAAGAATAGCGTGAATAAAAACCAATAAGTGTGTGAAAACGTGGAAAGTGAACACGTGCCCTTTTTGTAGTTGAACGCATCGATCACAGAATCTAACGATAATGTCGGCATCCAGTATCGCCCGCATTGAACCACTCACGCGAGATAATTACGACACGTGGAAGCTGCAAATGCGTGCATTATTAATTAAATATGACGCATGGGAATACGTTAGCAACGGAATCAGCATGCCCGAAAGGGAGGACAACGATCCACATTCGGAAGCAGCGTACAAAGTCTGGAAGAGGAACGATGAAAAAGCAAAATCCGACATCATTTTATCGATGAGTACTTCGGAATTGAAGCAAATCAAATCTTGCCAGACATCGCACGAGACGTGGAAAAGGTTCGAAGAAATATACCAGTCAAGAGGACCAGCGAAGAAAGCCACGCTATTAAAACGACTCATTTTGCACAAAATGAAGGAAGATGAAGACATCCACACACACTTGAGTAAGCTTTTCGACGCCGTCGACAAGCTGCAGGAAATAAGTGTAGAAATAAATCCGGACGTACAGACAATTATGCTATTATATAGTCTTCCGAATACGTTCGAGAATTTTCGTTGCGCTATCGAATCTAGGGACGCGTTGCCGGAACCGGAAATATTATGGGTAAAGATCATAGAAGAATACGACGCTCGAAAAAAATCAAACGGTCCACGTCGTGCCTAATGTGATGATAGCCGGCAAATATCGCAGTTAAATATTCTCAATTCCAAACCATTTCATAACTTTTCAATTCAGAAACGTTATAAAATCTTTTCAATTCCAAGTCTCTTCAATTCCAAAGTATTTCAAATCTTGCAAATTCAAAGTCGTAACAATATCTTTGTAATTCCAAATTATTTCAAAACTTTTCAGTTACAAAACGTTTTAAATCCATTTAATCTTAAGACATTTGAAATCATTTAAATCCAAAACCACTACAAAATCTTTTTCATTCCAAATCATTTAAAATCTTTTCAATTCAAGATCACTACAAAATCGGTTCTATTTTAAATTATTTCAAATCCGTTTAATTGAAGACCACGGCAACACCCTATCAATTCTAAATCATTTAAAATCTTCTCAATTCAAGATCACTAGAAAATCATTTCAATCCGAAATAATTAAAAAATTTTTTCAATTCCAAACTATTTTAAATCTTCTAAAAACTATCGCGTTACTTTTGCTGTTCGTTACTCTGCTTAGAGACCGTAAACAACAATCACTGTACCAAAGGTTTCCGACAAGAGGGAACGTTGCTCCCCGAGGACTGTTGCGGAGTTAGGGTAGCAAACGATTCTCCTGCGGGGCCAGATCGTTGCGACACGGTAAGCATAGACTGCGCGAGGATTTACGAGCGCGCGATGCCAGGAATCAATCCGGCTTCATAGTTTATCGAGATTACACGGTTTCGACTAGCTCTGGGAACAACTCGGAACAAGGGGAACTTACGATCGTGGATGTCGTTTTTGAAACGAGGGTGGTTTCAAGCTGTAGCGGACGCTTGCCATCGAAAAACTTTAATATGGTTCTTCGTAATGGGCTGTTGCTTTTCAGATATTTTGATTTAATCTCCGCGCAGGTCCATACAGAATGAATATGCTAAATAATATGTATAGAAAGAAGTCGTGACTGAGTGAACAAGGTACTTGAATACAAACATTACGTTCTACCTTCTCGGGGATGTTAGGTTATGTCAGGTTATGTTTCTCTTTTATTTCATAAATTCGTTTTATTGCAAGAACAGAACTCGATGAATATTTATTTCATACCTGTGATTAATTATAAGTTATAAAACTTTTTAATTTATAATACTTGTAAAATGCTATAATAGTATTAATATTATACAAGGTGTCCTAGCATTGGTGGTAAAGTCGAATAGAGAATGATTTTACACGAAAAAAGAAAAACAATTTAAAAATAAGTGATAATATTTTAAATCCGAGGCTTCGTTGTTGGAAAAATTAACATTGGATATTCGAGTATGATTTCTTTATTTTTTTTTATTAGAATCAATGACACAATTAAAAAAGAAGCATTGTGGTTCAGTAGACTCGGTTTAGACCCTATGCCGTCTAACAAACATTCAAGTCGTTTGTTTAATCCACTTTCAAGAATGTTATTCTGTTTTAAACGGCATTTTGTAATTATGGTTTATCTTAGTTTAGATGGTTGCTCGTTGATAGAAGTAATACGTCACTTGTAAAGAACGCTGATATCTCCGTCTTCGAATTTACAGTGGATTAAGCGAAAATAATATACTTGTAACATGTAGGGGCGGTAAAAGGAGCTCTAAAAACTTTATAAAAATTTCTCAGTTCCAACTCTTTTCAAATGTTTTCAATTCCAAATCATTTCAAATTTTACAAATTCAAAGTCATAGAAAAAACCTTTACAAATCCGAATCATTAGAAAATCTTTACAATCCGAAATCATTGTAAAATGTTTTCAATCGCCAACTATTTCAAGTCTTTTCAATTTCAATCCGTTCCAAATCTTTTCAATTGCAAACTCATTGAAAATGTTGAGCATTGAAAGCCGATTTTTACAACAACGACGCCTAAATTGAACAAATTCTATTCTTCATGTTCAATTAATTTTTTCACGTAGTATCACCCCCTTCTCAACTGTACTACCAATGCGCGGATACCCTGTACACGTTATCTACGTTATACTCACACACTATAGGGCAAGCTTCAATTTGGAATATCCCATAACCGAATGACCATTACGAAGAGCCCCCATCGGGGTTGTTTGATACTAGGTGTGCGCTACAACTTGAGCCCACTCCCGTTTACAAAGCAATTTCCGCGATCGAAAGTTCCCCTTGCAAGCGCAGCTATGGTTCTCTGTCCGGGTCGCCATCTTGCCAGGCGTTCCTACCCAGAAACACCCCACGGCTCTCGATCATCCTCCCCGCGACCATAAACCGGCGAGGGTCGTCGAGATTTTCTCCCCTGTACAAATACATTTCGGCCGGTTTTACCGGTCCGGGCGCTCTTTGCTCGCGTAATACGCCATGCATGGTCTTTTTTATCTTTCGCCGCGCGTGTCTTTGATACACGCGCGACGTGCTGGCGGAGCAATATGGGGCTGTCGCACGCCGAACGCGATAAAAAGTCATTTTATGAAAGTATGCTTATAGCAACGGACATTTTTGCCGATAGTTAATTAGACCCACGGGCTGTAATGTTTTATGGCGTTTCTTTTTTTTTACCGTTCGTCTGTTTCGAACGGAACTGCACGGCCGAGCGCGGTAAAAAGATATTTCATAAAAGTATGGCTTACAGCGAAGGATGTTTTCATAAATATGTCATGCGGATATTTGTCTCATACTTGTTTCGATCATTTTAACAAGGCGGAGATAGTTTCATGAAATTTTTCAATTTTTCTGACATGTTTTTGCTATTTTGTATTCGATCAACTCGTTTCAGTTGTAAATCGGTGGCCTGGTTATTATGTTAAGTTAGATCGATTCCCTATTTCGTAGAAAATGCGGTATGATTTTTATAATAGAATATTTATAATATTTAGTTTCAAAGTTGAAAATATAATCCTTTAAAAAGTGACGAGCGTATGGGAGTATTACTTCTTATTTTATGGCGAACCGTCGCTGTATGATTGGAAAAGTTCTCGTTCAATTTGCAAGAAAAAATTTAGATATAATGAATAATATGAGAATAGTTACAGAACGATTCAAAAATTGTCGTAAATAGCTACAGTGACTGTAAATAAATCATTTCTAATAGGATATTTGAGAATCAAAATTGAAGGAACGACAAATGTAAATCAAAGTATTGCATACGTTTAAGTTAACACATTTTGGAGAATAAACAAATCACTAAAAAGTTTTTTTAAATCAAAAGAATATCTAAAAACTCTGCTATATGCACACCTAAGTACTATGTTTTCAGATATTTTTGCAATATAGTGTCGAAATATTGAGAACAGTTTTTTTCGTTGAAAATTAGATTAAAACATTTTTAGAAAATTAGAGATCTTTAAAGTGTCATCGCGCAACAATACGTTGTTTCATTTTACTGAGTGAAATCTCTACTTTCGTTATTCTTCAGTTCAATATTTGTTTCAAATATTTTTGCAATAGAAAAGTGTCAAAATATGGTAAACCCATCTCTACGAATACATCAAAATTGACGCAATGACAAAAGGCAGTTCACAAACTTCGTTATCTCAACTATCCAGTGACCGTTACAGGTTTAACATTTAAGTGAGCATATTTTGAAATTGTAATTTTTGGAAGTGTTGCTCGTTTTTGTATTGAAGAAATAAATGTCACGTAATTGTAAGTAACTGCAAAAACATTAGTGCCTATTCAAGTTGTATATTCTTTGACGAATAACCCTTCTTTATGGAATACGGTGAAACGGGGTAAATATATGTTGAAAAAGATAATCTGTCTAAGAGATGATAGTTCCGGTGAAAGCAGTGATAACAGAGGAAACTAACTTCGCCAAACGCAAGATGAAATTGAAATTATGCGATACAGTGAAAATGTGCAAATAGAGGAATCAGGAGATAATGAAGAGGAAAATTTCAGAAATTGACGTTTAAAAAAAAACAGTGCATGTCCTTTCGGATTCAGAAAATGATATAAAATTCAGCTGATCCCAAAATACTACTATTTTCCACGATACAAATAATATTTTACTCTTCATCAAACGACTTATTACTATTATTATTCTTTATTGACGGGCTAGTAAGGCCCTTTCGAGTTACATGGAGTTCATGCACATTGTTCGGAGTAACCTTGTAAATAGTATATAAAAAGAAAGAACAAAAATGACACAATATAAATAAAAGTGAAACATAAAGAAATTACACGGTGTGTGTTTTAATAGCTAGTATTGTTGTATTTACTGTACGAAGTATTATAAAATACCATATCATTTTGATATAGATATTTTGATATCAATACACCTGTATGACAATAATCCTTTAAAACTAAATTACTTATTCCACAAAATGTTTATTTTGTTTAACATGCATCAAATTGACGCGTGCCGTAAAGATAGGTATAAGAAATGTCTGTAAGCCTAGTGTTAAGAACGTAAACGTTACTTCGAGTCCATAATTATCCACATCACTGGACACCCCGTTCGAACGATATTCGGTTGACAAGAATAAAAATTCCGGTTGCGAAGCAACGAATCGTCGCTGAAAGGATTAAAGATGACTCCGTGTTTGAAAAAGATGCTAGCTCGACAGCGTCACCGCGTGGTCACCGCTTCATTTACACTTAAAGGAGCCTGCACCGGAGCGAAGGGAGTATCCTGCATACGCGACGGTCGGTTTAAAAGTTGAACAATGGCGCTGGCATCATACGATGACACTGTATTATACGGGACTCCTTTTTCTTGCCCGTTTCCAGGGACACCGATATTATGGATGCATGAACTTGTTTTACTAGAGACGGCCGACCTGCTTCTCCGACTATCGTTCACATAATGCCGTGAAGAACACAGGTCCTTTATCCGCGGAGAATACTGTTTACCGAGCACTAAACAAAACACACGCCCCAATAGAAATTCCTCTTTCGCATCGAGATTCTTTTGTCAGAACGACTCTCCCAAGACGCTCCCATAAAATTCATATAAATTCGGATTAGCCGGCCGGCTCGCCGTGGACAAAAATACCGACGGTACTGGAAACGTGATTTAATACGACCATCATTTTATTACATATTAGTGGCGTCGCTAATGTATTTCAGCATCTTATTTATTAAACAAATTATCGAAAGTCAAGGGATGCTTCGATTATTCACGAAACCACTATTGACAGTTCTTTCAGAATTTTTCAGTGTAATTGTTATGACTTCAGATGAAACTATTATTTTATCTTGAAAAAGATGACTGTAAATTCGCAAAAATGTACATTAATAAGTTCAGAAAGTTACAAGATCGCGTAACAAATAATTTTCTTTGAAAAAATTTCGAAAGTTAGGGGTTGTTTTTATTAATTACGAAATAAGGGAAAACGCTTTTATCAATACTCATTCCAACTGCAATAACTTTAACATTGATATTTTTTTCTTGATAAAAGATATGAATTAGCTTTATTTTCAGAAAATGTCCCCCCGGGATTACACCAAATACCCGGGTGTAATTACAATGTATATCGCTTATCGCGGGCTCTCAAATGGCAACGAATAAATAAATAGATTATAAGTCAAAAGATTACAAACAAAGAAAATAATAATTAAAACATTGGCAAAGATGAGTAAATAAATGCACATTGATATGTTGACAAGGTTATAGGTCTAAATAAACAATAATTTTCTTTTGAAACACTTCAAAACACACAGAACGCATTCATCAGTTATGAAAAACTAAAGATCCCTTTATTTATACTAATCCCTAAAAAACTATTAAAACTATGGATTAAATTTTTATTTTCTCTCGAAATAATTGTTGTACATTCTCGATACATGTAACTTTACCAGGTTTACAATTTCATGTATCCAGTAGTTTCTTTTGCAACAAATGTTGTAAATTAAGGGATGTTTCTGCCATACATGAAAAAGATAAAAAAAAACTTCTACGAACACTGATGTTGATAAAATTCCTGTAATTTTGAGCTGCATTGTTCTTTTTTTATGAAAAAAATACTGTAGATTCTCTAAACATCAATTTATTAGTCCACGATGTTGTGTATCCCAAAGTATGAGATTTTTCTTTGAAAAAAAAATCTTAAATATCGAGGAATGTTTTTATCGTTTACGAAGTATTTGAAGATTCTTTTAACAAGATTTATTCTAAGAAAAATGCTGTAACTTTAGATTGTTTTGTATTTGACTTTCTTGCAATATACATTATAGATTCTTGAAGCATTCTTCAACAACTGAATCACTTTCCATGGTAGTGCATTAAACAGTTATCATTAAAAAAAATTTTCAAAAATCAGAAGATGTTTTTATCAATTATAAAAGAAATGAAAATAGTTTGATAAAAAAGAACTCTTTCTCATGTAACTGCTGTAACTTTGAATTGCATCGTTCTTTTTCTTAAAAGAAAATAGGATATATTCTCAAGACATCCTTTAACAAGCACACTATGTTTTTCGATGGAATATTAATCGATTATCGTTAAAAAAATTTAATTTCAATGTTCTAAAATTTCGAAAAATGTTCAAAAACAAAAACTCTCACATACTACTGTGTTCAAATAGTAAGGTGAATTTTTAATTTAAGCTTCCCTCGCTAATCGATTCGAGCAAACTGTTTTATTTTTATGTTGATAATACTGTTAGTGACATCTGTGCCAAATTTGATGTGAATGCCATCATTTGTCATATAGTTACGCTTGTGTTTTCTGAACGACTATAAGTGATCTTGGCGATTTTTACAATGTCTGATTTTGCTGAGCAAAGAAGTGCCATTTTTTGTTTGCGGAATGAAATTTTGGCTGCGGAAACGTACAGAATGTTGCAGAGGGCCTTCGGTGAATCGACTATGTCGCAGAAAAATGTTTATAAGTGGTACAAAGACTTCAAAGATGGCAGAGAACGTGCTGATGATTTGGAGCGCTCCGGACGACCATCAACGTCAACTGATGAGCAACACGTAAAGAAAGTCAAGGAATTGGTGGTTGAAAATCGTCGATTGGCAATTAGAGACATTGTCGATATGGTTGGAATTTCAATTGGATCAGTTCGAACAATTTTGAAAGACAATTATGGAAAGACAACTCCTGGTTTTTGCATCACGGTAATGCGCCGTCTCACACGGCATTGATTCTTCGTGAGTTTTTCGCCAAAAATTCCCCTCATATCGTTCCGCAACCGCCTTATTCACCTGACTTAGCTCCGTGTGACTTTTGGCTATTTCCGAAACTCAAAAGACCGCTCCGGAGACGCCATTTTGAATCTATTGAAGAGATTCAACGTGAATCGCTGCGTGCTTTGAAGCCTATACCGGAAAACGACTTTTTAGCATGCTTCAAGGAATGGAAAAAACGTTGGCATAAGTGCATTGCATCGGAGGGGGAATACTTCGAAGGGGATAAAATTAATTTGGATGAATAAATAAAGATTTTTCATTTTATAACAAAATTCACCTTACTTTTTGAACACAGTAGTAACCCTACCTCATCTGCAACTTTCAATTACATTGTTCCTTTTGCTATAAAAAAAAGTAAAGTCTACTCTCGAAACATATGTGAATACAGTCCACAACGTTCCATGTTTATACAACCAACAGTGTTCCTTTAAAAAATTACGAATTACACAGGAAGCATTCATCAGTTACAAAACAATTGCAGATTCATTTATCGAAAGCCATTCTCATAAAACAGCCCATAATAACTTACGCTCTAATTGTTATTCAGTCTCGAAAAAAAAGTCCTGAACGCTCTCCAAGCATGAGAGCCAAGGAGCCTGCTACATTCCATGTCCGCAGCTCGAACGGTGCTCGTTGAAAAAAAAAGCTGTGAAAAGCGAGGGGATGTTATTCACAGTTTGCGAAAGCGTCGAGCAGCGCCGGTTAATCGTTCTCGTGCGCGAGTGTTCCCGAGCCGTTTAGTTCTGTTCTCGTGCTCGTTTTCGTTTTCGTCTCTTTATTAACTCGCACTGACAGTGTAATAAACGCGCTACCGGGCCACCCGCGCTCGGCGCAGCGCGCGCGCAACAGTATCGTACTTGTATCCCGCACGGCGAAGGACTGGTCCTCGGCGAAAAAGGGTGCAGCCAAGGGAGGAGGACTTCGCGAGGGAAGGAATAATCTGCGAGAGCTCCCATTGTCTCCGGCGTGCCTTACCGTACGGCCATTTTTTCTGCGGCACGAGTCGAGGGCACCAAAAAGAACTATATCGCCAACGTGCCTATTGTTTAGGGAGTATATCGAGCGATATGATTTAAGGTCCTCGGTGGAGAGAGAGCGAGAACCATGGCGCTACCTCGCCCCTTGCGACGCTACGCAGCGGTTCTCAAACCCGAACGATTGCGAAAACACAGTACAGATCAGAGCTGGTCATATATTATTCGGATCACGAATTCAATTTTATTCGGGAAATCAATTCGATATGCTGCTTGATTCGTTATTCGTTTAGTGTATTGTTCGATTTATTATTTAAAGAATTGATGCGACAATTATTCAATTTATTATTCAAGTACAATTTTATTCGGTTTATTATTATTCAAAGAATGTATTCGAAATATTTGTTCGATTCATGTACAGTTTTATTTCATTTATTATTCAAAGAATTTATTCGAAATATTTATTCGATTCATGTACAGTTTTATTTCATTTATTATTCAAAGAATTTATTCGAAATGTTATTTGACTACAATTTCATTTCATTTATTATTCGAAGAATTTATTCGGTATATTATTTGACTACAATTTTATTCCATTTATTATTAGAAAAATTTATTCGATTCGTCGCTTTAGGACAACGTTGTGGTTCTGAAATGATACGTCGAAAATTATTGATTGGATCGAGTGAAAACTGTCCTTATCTTAATCAGGAAGGATTGTTCCATTACAGAAATATTTTTTCCATCAAAATATTCATTCTTTCATATTGAAATTAATAAACATTTCATGTCAGTGTCCATGATTCTTCTGCAGCTATAGACCAAACTTGCTATATCCATTTTGTTTCTATCTGTCGATGTAAAATAAACACCTGAATGAAAACAAAATTTGTTACAATAAACCAAACTGTGCTAATAAAAGAAGAATCAACTGAATGTAGCTGATTACTTTTCGAAAATAAAAGCTCGAGTCTACGATCTTGTCTAGAAGTTGGTATACCTCAATCGTCGGTAGTTCTAGTGTTAAAATATGTTCCAAATGAATCAACTGTTTCTTCACACTATACACAATTCTTTCACAACAGTAATTTACAACTTTCCATTTGATAGCTTTATTTACTTCCAAATATTCAGAAGATTATAAAATTCACGCACGCATTTTCATTTTCACTGGAATTGCAATTTAAACGGCAAATTCTACGTACGACGAGTATACCCGTTGTGCCGCGAAATATTGACATAGCATCGCGACGAGTATATTCGACGGAAGCAGCAAACTGTAGAAAAAGGGAGCAAATCAAGGGAGAGAAAATAATAGGCTCGGATGGTTCCTAGCCTGGCGTTTGTGTTTCAATTTCCGAGCAAATGTAAACGCACCTTAAGGCGACCGCAAGTGGCCGCCGGTAAAAGTACACGACACTGTAATCCCACAAATGCGAAAACTTCGTACCGCTGGAACAAGTAACACAACAGGTACTTAAACGGATTACCTGAGGTAAGTATCGCTTTCGCATGCGCGCGTGGTCGTTCCGATCATCGAATCCGCGGCTCACGTATTCCGGGACTTCGACCAAATATTCGGTTCACCGTTTCGTTAAGATTCCAGCCGTACTTTCGACGAACGGTTTTTGCCAGAACTACGCGGAATCCCGGTGGCGGATATCGGCGGCCGGTATCGTTCGAACCGATCGCCTTTTTGCTCGAAAATCTCTAATCCTTCCCTTTAAGGAGAGGATTTTCTGCTGTCGACTAGTCACACAGTTTCCATCGGCATTATACTGGCGTACATTCTTGGGCGAAACGCTCGCCCCATCCTCGTACCTAATGTCGCTATACTATTTGATGACAAAACAGTACAGTGAAGCATACTGAAGTACAATAAAGTACAATGAAGCATAATAACTACAATAAGATACAATAATGCACAATAAAATACAATAAAATGCAATAAACTATAATAAAATACTTTAAACTACAACAAACCACAATAAACTACAATGAAATACAATAAATTACAACAAAATGCACCAAATAGACAATTGTATTTTCACTAATTTTTCTCCAATTTTGATGATTTCAGCATCAATGGATAGCTGAGATTTTTCTGATTGGAATGAGTCCAAACACGACATAAATCGCATTACTTTTATCGAAGACCTTATACCGGGTGGGTCACAACTAACTCGCGCATCTCGAATAACTTTAAAATAATCGATCGTGAAAACATGGAATCCTTTTTACACACAAGAACCTTTGTTCATCTTTAAAACCATAAGTACATAACAATTTTTATAAGAAGCACAATTTATAATTAATTTAAAGTGTACGACTTAGGCGTAACACACCCTGTAGATTGCTTATTAATTCATTCATCCGGGAATGGCTGAAAATAATGCTAAATACGTCATGTTTGGACTCAGTTTGATCAGGAGAATCAGAGCTATCCGTCAATGCTAAAACGATTTGTAAAAGTTCATCGATTTGAGATGTGTCCTGGATGATTGCTTTTTTCTCCCATTTATATAAAAAAATATTAAACTTTTTTTCATATATTTTCAGATGTTCGAAATACAGAATTACATTCGCGTCCAGAATTTTGTAAAATATTCTTTTTCAAGCTGATCGTAATCTCTGGTTTAACTAATCGATGGAGGTAAACAATTAGTTTTAAAATCACATTCCCTTAAATATATTATATACAGGTTGTTCTAAAAGTATCTAATAATACAAAAAATGGGTGGTTCTTGAGGTCATTTGAAGCAACATCTACCCTCATAACAATTCTCTGCATCGTTGAGCGATTAACTAACGCGAGGTGGCGAAGCCAACAGGTGGACAACGTTCGGTTCCTCTCATTGGCTTGACCATCTCGCGCCAACTGATCTCGCCTCTCATTGGTCAGTGTTCCTCGTTAATATCTCGTGAACAAAAGCCGCTGAATTTATTTCCGCAAAGGAAAAAGTTGTTTCGGATGACCTCAGGAGTGACCTCTCATTTCCTAATAGTGATTAACTTTTAATTTATCCTATACATTATAATATACTACACTGTACAAATATATTATACTGTTTTAATATATTGCATAATACATTTAATATATTACGTCGTTTCATTTAGCAGTGTTCATTAACTGGTTTTTGGAGCTCGCAAAATCTTGCAATGCGTTTTGAAAGAAATTGTCAAAAGAAACGTTGTACTCGCGTTCAGCAGTCATGGCTGACAATTTAGGCGTGAGTTACACATTGCTCCAGCAATTTACGTCGACCTGCGGCTGGAGCTGGAAGGTTGCGAAGCTCCTTGAATAAATCAGGAATGAAATCGCCGTGGAAACGCAGAATCGATCTGGTGACGGTCCGCCGGCCGTTCCATGGGGGCCGGGCGGCAAGGACATGGTAAAAACTTGCTGATCAGCTGGAAAAAATCGACGGTCATCTAATGATGCCGCGCGGAGCGCGCCGACCCCGTCATACGCCATAACGAAGCAGCCGGTTAGGCAAAAAGCTGGCCTCGAGTTAGCACGAATTCAAATCGCCCGCGTTCGCTGTTGTCCGTCGGGACTGCGGTCAGCTGGCGAACGTAATATCAGGATAGATCGTGATAAATTGCGATCGCCGATGGGGAAAAAAAGCCATAGAGCCGCGGTGCTCTCGGCGATGTAAGAACGTTGCGGCAGCGATTTCAATGGGGGATGCGTGGAACGTTGCACCGGCGGAAATGTTGCGACAACTTTATTGCCCGGTTACGTTAATATGGGCTTTTATTGCTTAATTAATTGAAACGATCGGCTTTGGTTCATGGTCTGCCGTAATTGGACGCTAATGGAAGTTCGGTGCGGAAGTTCGCGCGTTTACGGGCAGAAGCAGGTCGAATGCGAGAGAGCGCGAATGTATAATATTTGGGTGTCGCGCCCTCGACCACACAAAATTACGTTGAAATTGATTATTTTGCTTAAACAAATGAAAATTGAATGAGTATGTTATTATATTGATTAAGAATCTTTATGCGAAATACAAATTTTTCAACACAGTTGTACGAAACAGGGATTGAAGAAAAGTATGCATAAAAATGCATAAAAATCTATTATATGATATAAATACATTATATAATACAAATATGTGAATATCGGTGTTAACACATATTTGTCTGGTAATTGTTTACATCGTCATTCACAAAATGCCGGCATTTTTTGACACTATCTGTAGAAATGATATAGTCTATATAAAAACAACTTGTCAAAAACCATATAATTTTCAGTGATGGTTATAATTATACCATCTTTGGTTAAAATTATCTTTGTTTGGCAAAAAATAGAATTTAATTCAATTAGAATTAAAAGAACAAGAATCGATTATTTTCTGTAATATACGAATGACGAATTTTCATCATTTAGCTATTGCTGATCGTTTGCGGATGAATATGTGTTAACCCTTTGCACTCGAGTGGTGACTCTCTGTAAGTAACAATAATCAATTTCGTACGCATAAACTGTGTTACATAGAATGGAAATACTACGAGACAGAAATTTTATTTTAGATTTACGATTAAAATGGCTTCGAGTGCAAATGGTTAAAAATAAATATAATAATAAAAGTAACTTTTAATATCTTTTTCCAACAAAAATTACTTTTTTATTATTTTTTTTTTCATTCGCATGCTATGAATAAAAACTGCAGATTACGATTATATTAAAAAATAAAAATGAAAAAGAATATTGAGATTTTAATTTTTATCCATTGCTCGAATCACTGCGCGATGCTGCGCGCAAGAAGCGTCGTCGGAAGGTCGCGTCGCGTCGTGTCGGCGACTCGTCGTCTATTCGACAAGAGGCTGGAGCGTGTACGCGCCCAATTAGAAGGAATCCCGGAGGCAGAGGGACGGGACTCTCACGCTGCCGGGAATTCGTATGCGAGTCGTGTGTCCGGTGTCCTGGTGTTGCTACCGGGCTTTAAAGCTCCGTTCATAGCGGGCTCTTAGGGAATCTCATTGTGCCTGGACCACCAAGCATGCGCACAGTGCTCAATTCAAAGTATCGACCCATTGAATTTTCTTTTTGCAGCGGCATGAGAACCGTATGCGTGCCGGCCGCGGCGGCCAGGATTATCCGAGATTTTGTTTACGATGGGAATTGCGTTTTCCTTGTACTCGTTAATTAAGACTGTGGGAAACCGATACGGTGTTACTGCACAACCGCGAGAGAATTTATCCAGATGTCGATACGTATAATGAGGAGACTGCGGGTGTTTTTGCAAAATTTACGTATTAAGTATGCAAAATTTATCTATTGAGCATGCAAAATATATGCAAAATTAATGCGGAAAGTATTCAGGGATATGAAATATACGGGGCGCGGCATGTAAATGTTGTCGCCATTTTTTAGGCGCTTTCGACAATCTGACAAAAAATGTTTCGAATGAAAGTTAATCAGAATTTAATCTGCTATAATATTGAAAAATGAAAATTTTTTAATGCTATTGTTTTTTTTTTACTATAAGTCAAGGTTTCATTAACTTTTTCAAATGACACCTTGTATTTTTGACTTTGTAGGGTTATTAGCCATAAAAAACGAACTTAACGACATTATATACTGTGACCTTTGCATGACTTCGATTAATTGTCTTTACAATAAAGAACCCTCTTTTTAAGGGATCGTTCTAGTGTGAAGTACGTATGGGTTTTTCGTTCGTTGAGAAATTGTTTGCAAAGAAACTAATATACATTTCGTAGTCAAATTGGCAAGTTTATTTCTATGTTAAATGTCTCAACAACATTTAAAAATGTTCTGAATCAAAAGGGTGCTAAAATCGGGTTTCCCTGCGAGGCGACGCCCAAAATTAAAAAAATTAAATAATTAAGTTTAGAATATTGAACTTTTATGTTTCTACTACTGAATGTCCATCTATAATGTTAAAATAAAATAACATAGAGCTATTTTGTGAAATGTAAGCAAAATATGCAAATACACGCCGCCTCATGGAACAGACGCGTATGGACCGCCGGTAATCCGCACGCTAGCGTAAACGTGTTAACCCTTTTAGTGCCGTGCGAAATGAAAGAAATGGAGAATAAAGTAATGGTAACAGTTTTTCAATATTTATTGAAAATCATATGAATAACGTAACTAAGACATCATGAAAAAGATAAAACTTGAGTTCTCTTTTACAAAATGTATTGGCACATAAGAAAAATCATTGTTTCATCGAAACTCTATATAGACCACTTGGTACGAAGCAGTCGCTTTGCATTACCAATAATTTTATAATAAAATAAATGATAGTGGACAACAAAAATAAAGAATAACACCATGGCGCACGGCCATCCACAAACGGATTGTCTGTTATGAAACAAACGAATAGTGTACGTTATATAACTGTGGGAAAATTTTAAAAATATCCTGTTGCTAATTATAAGTTTGTCAAAAAGAAAATTGTTTAACAAAACTGTGAAACAATGGCAATGGTAAAGTAGAACCCTTCCGTAACGTTACTGCTCCGAAATAATCGAAACGTCTTCGCGACAAAGATCAAGAAAAAACTAAATAGTCCTCCTCGCGCCTTCTCAATACGATATTATCTCATGACACAAGGGCTTTCTGTTCTAATGAACTTTTCTGTCATCACCGCAATCGCGTTATAAGGACTACATACATGTCTGTCGACACGTTGCGATTACGGTCCCAAGACGCTGGCACCGTATCGCTCCAGCATCCAGGCAGTCTCGGCACCAACCAGAACAGAATACAACAAAAAGTTACACCGAGAAACAATTTTTTAAATTCTCTTGCAATGAAATTGAACCATTTATAATGTTTTATAAATTTATTTTGCGATAGAGTTCTCTGCAATGCGAATAGTTAAGACGCTATTGCAAGTGTAGATTTTCAACAAGACACTTTTCGCAAGTGTTGCGAACGACAACATATCGTCGTCCGGCACTAAGAGGACTAGAGTATTACAAATAGTTAACAATAACACTTTTTAGATGTGATAAAATCGGTGACGATCTTATACTCCCTGAATAGCGTCTCATAATAGGTAATTTTACCGAAATTCTTAATAGGAAACTCGTTCAAGTATCTTGGCTGATAAAATCTGCTGCACGACTACCTATATGTATATTGTAACGTACCGGACAAACACACTCCTTACACCAAGAACTATACTTCCAATCATGCCGTGACGTATCTCGCGGACTCATTCCTGGCATTAGTCATCTACAAAACATGAATCTTGAACACATATTTTTCAAGAGCAGATATAGATAGAAGAAAATACTACGTTACTCCAGAATCTCAACCCCATACAAATTCCATAGGCTAGACAACGATATAAATATCGCCCTTTATCAAAAATAAAGCAGTCTGTATTTCTACCGTAAGGAGAGAGTATCGTTATTCTGCCCAATCCTGATCCAACTTCGTGTACGAGTAGCTTTTAAATCGCGCCTAGTAAAGTATAAGGAACATGGTTAAATGAATAATGTGAACTTTTATTATGCAACGATATACACAAAACGACGTCTGTCCCCACGTGGCGTCACCGCAGAAGTGCCGCCACGTTCCGTTCTCGCTCGCCCGATCGATGATCCCAATCATTCATTTGTTTCACGCACACAACCATGCATTCATGTTCATATTATTACTATACATACAACCACACACTATTACACACAGTATAATATTATTTTTGTACGGTGTTGGCACTTTAGTCTCAATCGATGGAGCAATGAATGCCTACAAGAACATCAATATAATAAGTGAAAACTTAGAAGATGTTGCCGTAAAAATGGGACTCGATGATGATTTTGTTTTGGTTCAGGATAATGTTCGAAACCATACAATGAAGAAAACGAAAAAATGGTATCATTGGACAAACGGAATAACAAGATCAACTGTTTTCAAAATTTACGGCCATCATTTGAAGCAATCAGCAAGGATTAAAGCAAGGGTAATTCAAGCAAAATGTGGGCCATGCTAAATATTAGTCTCGTACTTCGTTAGATGTCCACTAATTTTTGTCCCTTTTGTTAACTTTGCCGTTAAATACGGTTTCTGTGTACAAAAGTATAAACATTAACTCGAGTTTTGCACTAAATGTTAAGGTTATGTACCATATTATGTGCCCCTTATGTACCATAAGGATCTGCAATACACAAAAGTTGAGTGTATGGTAGTAGTACTAGTACAACTAAGTTATATTTATAACCATTTCCACTGTCTGTCCACTCAACTTTGTCA